>NW_025051685.1:0-13097 GCF_019279795.1 Protopterus annectens | reverse complement strand
GGAGTAGTACTGCCTATGGTAGTGTGGTAGGGTAGTGCTCTGAGGGTAATTGAAAAGCATGTATTCTATTGTGGGACAAGCAGTGATGGCCCTGAGCCAGTTGGGACTGCTACCACAGAGAAGTCCTGTGCTGAAACAAAGAGTTGTGTAGTACAGGAGGAAAAATTTATTCTGGGGAGTATGCCGGCTGAGGTAGGGATGATTGACTCATCCATACCTGTCAATTGTCCAGAGTTTGACAGAATGTCCTGATTTTCCCATCGGATTTTTGGTCTGTTCCTCACACAGTTTGTAGTTTTGTGAGCAAATTGTCAAGAACTGAAGTCACCAAATAATGACAGACATTTGAGTTTCAGATTTCCGACCCTTCAGAAAATGTATACTAATGCAAATTCTATAAACATTATAAGTTAATAAGAGCCATACTTAAAAACTGTTCCTATTTTTTGGGCCTTTGCTACCCCATTATTTTTGGCTTTGTCCAGATTTCTTGTTCTAAGAGGTTGAGAGGTATGGCCACATCCCTTTAGTGTTGATTACTCCAAAGTCAGCAGAATGGAATTTGATCCTTAATTTATAATTAATAGGTACCAGTTTTAGTTGCTGTAATCCACAAAAGTCTTTTATTAACACAGTTATTGAGCGCTTTTGTCTCAATAAAGAGAGACTTCATCAGAATAACAAAGAAGGCATAAAAAAGGCAGTTTAAATACTAACATCAATTGAAATTCCACCAATTGAATGTTAAATGTAATTCAAAACCTTCACACATCAATTAATTAATTAAATAATTAAATTAATTAATTAAAAAAAGCCTGGATAGGATCACAACAAAGCAGCTTCTTGCAGCATATATTAAACAATGTAATGGTTCAACATATTTAACCAACATTTTTTTTTAAAAAAAAAACACACCTTTTTTATGCCTTCTTTGTTATTCTGATGAAGTCTCTCTTTATTGAGAAGAAAGCTCTCAATAACTGTATTAATAAAAGACTTTTGTGGATTACAACAGCTGCAGTGGTGATTACTTGGACTACATCTTATATATATATATATATATATATATATATATATATATATATATATATATATATATATATATATATATATATATATATAAACCAAATAAAATACAGGTGTAAGCAAGGGAGCCCGCAGGATTTTTTGCAGGGGGGTGCAAACCCAGAGCCCCACCCACATAGCTCACCCCACCCCACCCCCTGCCAACACAGCCCCGCCCAAGTCCACCCACCCAAGCCCCGCCCACACAGCCATTCCAGTGTCCCATTACTTGGCTATTTCTCCCCATTTACTGTAGACACTATTCAAATCTGTGTGCATACTGTGTTATGCTTTAGTTCTACAATGATTACAGGCAGTTGGATTTAAATTTACAACTTTTATTTCAAACATTATAGCCCAAACACTGAGACATTTACTAAACCTAAACAAAGCAATAGTCTTGCAATGAAAACAGACTTGGCGTTAAAGCTTCTCTACTTTTGAAACTCACATTCAATGAAACGGCATTGAAACCCACATTCAAAGAAAATGCATCTGGCCAGTGGCAGGTTATTTACCTTTGAACTGTTTTCAAGCAATAGGCTCCTTGCGCACCGTTAGGGCCATGCAAAAGTTATTTGGTTTACCTGATTGAATTATATCCCTTGTATTATACAGCAACACTTGTATATTTCAGTGTTTCATCTACAAATTCAGTGCCTGCTGCCGTCAAAGAATAAATTGCCTATGTTAAATTAAAAAAATGGTAAGCTGGTATATTGCAATAGAAAATGGATGACAAGCTGAAAAATAGGTTCATAGTTAGGCATCTCATCCAAAGGAGGACATCCTGAGGACTGCAGCATACAAATGTATATGCTGTAGGAATAGAACCTCAAGCCTTTACATTAAGATGCAAGTATTCTACTTGTGGTGCTACTAACATAGCTTTAAAACTTTATACCACAATAGAGATACCATTTGCTAAACAAAATGGTTGCACATTGTAAATAGACTTGGCATGAGCAGCAGTGAACTTTGCTTCCTTAAAACTCACAGTTCCTTGAAAATGCGCTTGAAAATTCCACCTGCTAACTCTAACTTGGGCAGTTCAATTTCTCTCTCTTACAAAGATACCACACCCCTCAAGGCTTCACCCTTAGTGCAAGAAATCTTGACAAAGCCTAAAATAAATAGGGACAAATTATAAATATGGCTCTCAGAAAATTGCAAGAGTAACAGGATTTGTGTTAGTATGCATTTTTCTAAATGACATGACATCTAAAAACTGAAATGTCTCATTATTTAGCAACTTCAATCCTTTTTAAGAGGAATATGGGGCAAAAATCTGGACAGCTGAGGGGTATGCTACCTCCCTCTTATACACACTCCAAATAATTCTGGTCAGACTTGAATTAGTTCTGGGAAGGTTGCACTGAACGGCACCGTGCTTGATCTGAAGTGGGTGAAATCCTGGTAGCTAGAGATTGCAGCTCAGCAATGTGGAGCATTAAAGCATTTTTAGCAGAGCATTGTTTCATCACTACCTATTGTGTTTGCACATAAGCTGTAGTCATTTCAAACATTTGCCTTTTTTTGATTACTACAGAGTACATTTACCCACCAGAGCTATTGTGTTTTGACTTCATTGAGGAGCTAGTTGTTGCAGGGCTTGGCTTTTAATTAAGGTAGCAATGCTTATTTACCATATACCATTAAAGCCACCCAACTACAAGTGTACTAACACACAGACACTGCTATAAGACACTGGTCTCCAATAAAATGTAATGAGCTTCTGAAAATACTGTAATCCTGTCCTTTTTTACAAATACTGTCATATGCATTTCAATACCCAAGGCTTATACATTATCTAGCTATGTAAATATTCTCTGCATGGCAACGAAAAGGCTTTCAATGCTAGCAATTCTTTAACAATATGCTTACTAAAGCTTACTTGCATCTTACAATCTTCGACAAGCTTACCTGATGTTCATTAAACCATGGCTACTTAAACAGAGCAACAGGACACTGTGATAGCATGCAGTTCCTGAATAAGAAGCATAAATCAACAGTATAAAAATCTGATAGAAAACCAGAACATTTTGCAAAATCAAGGACAGATGAAAAGCCACGGTCATATTTGTGATCTACCTTGGATGGGGGAATACTCTGCACATACTGCATAACTGCTTGTTGCCTTCCTTGGACACATCCCGAGCCACTACAATGGGGCTAGGGTGCAATAAGTATGTCATAATTTGAAGGCTCTGACACTCCTACCTCTCAACTTCAGAGCAAGAAATCTGGACAAAGCCATACATAGAACTAGAAGTGGGACACAGGCCCAAAAATAAGGCCAATTTTTAAATATTGCTCTTATTAACTTAATAGAACAGGTAGATCTTGCATTAGTACAAATTTTCTGAAGGGTATAAAATCTGAAACTCAAATGTTTGCCATTATTTTCTAACTTCAATCTTTAATGACTTGCCACTAATTTGCCAGAAACCACAATTTTATGAAAACAGACCAAAATGTGATGCAAAAATACCTGTCAAAAAAGGGACACCTTTTTAATATTAACAGTTAACTTGAAGCAGCTAACAAAATAAAAGCATCCACATGCATTTCTGAAATAAAGGTAATCTACAACTGATCATTACAGTTATAATTGTAAACCCTCCACATTTTCTTCCAAAATTGCCATTTTGGAGGAGGCATTATTAGGGGAGAGCAACATTTTGAGCCAGAATTGGGGACAATTGAGATGTTTAGATATTCCTAATCTACAAAGTGATTTGCACGTACCTCTCAACCTCTTAATGCAGGAAATCTGAACAAGGCCAAATATATTGGGGAACATAGAAACACTACTAAAATTGCTCTTGTATAAACTAGACAGTCTTGCAATAGCAAGCATTTACTGAAGGTTATGACATCTGAAACTCAATGTCTGTCATTTAATGGCTTCATTCCTAAATGATTTGCTAGAAAACCACAAATTTTGAGAAACAAACCAAAAATAAGCAGCAAATATCTTTTAATTCTGCAAAGATATGGACAACTGAGAGGTATAGTTTAACCGGGGCTGTCTGAGTTTGCTACCCCCCCTCACAAAATCATGGTCAAATGGAGCCTCCCCCCCTGCAGCCATTCCAATGTCCCATTCCTTGGTTATTTTGCCCCATTTACCATAAACACTAATGTGCATACTGCTTTACTTCTGCGATGATTTAGGATTTCATTTGAAAGTTATTTTGCATTTTACAGCACAAACCCTAATACATATCTGTTAAAGCAATGCAGTCTCAATGAAAATAGACTAACATTAATACTTCTCTGCCCTTGAAACTCACATGCATTGAAACAGCAATCGAAACCCACTTTCAGAGAAAATACATTTTGCCAATTGCAAATATTAACTCTGGGCTGTCTTCAAAATCATAGGCCCCTCGAACATAACATACACATGCTCTTTGATACACCTTCCTGACTGTATTACATTATATTCCTTGTACAATACAGTACAGTTGTTAAAGGGCATTTTAAATTTATTGTTTTGAAAATTTTTCCAGTAAACAAAGAAACAAAAGCATCCACCAATGACAAAATTGCCCAATTCAGAACATTTCCATCATAAAGTCTACTCAAGTCCACCAGTATCAGTAAAAATACACAATCTCTGTAGTAAAATCCACATTGAAGAAATTTGTAACTAATAGAGGTTGCTGCTAGCAAACACTTTATATGTCATTGTTTAATCTACAAATAAAGTGCCTGTTACCCTTGAAGAATAAATTGCCTTTGTTGCATGCAGTAAAATGAAAAGCTAGTAATAACGCAATAGAGAATGGATAGCAAACTGTTAACAGGTTCATAGTTACTAGGTATCTTTGCCAAAAGGACTGCAGCATCCACCCTCTTTACAACACAATACAGCATCAGCAATGCATTTACCTACTGCGGGAGTAGAACCCACAGCCTTCAGCATCTAAAGCAAGTACACTATCTGTTGTGATATTAATGTAAGCAGACTAAACATAATCAGCACTAAACTTTTGCTCCCCTGCAGCTCTCAGCTCCTTGTAAAAATCTACTTTCGACACTCAGCTGTATCTCTGAACTTTGCAGCACAAGAAATCTGGAAAAAGCCGAAATTTATTGGGGGGGGGGGGGCAAAAGGCCAAACAACAGGGACACATTTTAAACATTGCTTGTATAATGTTCGAAAGTTGCTAGAATAAAATGCTGCATTACCACCATACATTTCACTGCCGACTTGAACCCAGGGGACCCGTGCAAAAGTCAAAGCAACATACCACTACGCCAAATCAGCTGTTTTGTGAAAGAGGAAGACTGAAACTTTACCATTTAGTGAATTCAGTTCTCACCATAGCACAGCTGTCAACCTCTTAGCACAAAAGACCTGAACAAAGCCAATAATGGGTGACTACAACCACCAAACATTCAGTGAATTCAGTTCTCACCATAGCTCTCAACCTCTTAGCAAATAACACCCGGACAAAGCCAGTAATGAGAGAATATAGCCCCCAAACATTTTCAGTGAAATCAGTTCTTACCATAGCTCTCAACATTAGCAAAAAACCTGGATGAAGCCAATAAATACCTGGATGAAGCCAATAAATACCTGAACAAAGTCAATACTGGGTGAATACAGCCCCCAAACATATTCAGTGAATTCAATTCTTACCATAACTCTCAACCCTAGCACAAAACCTGGATGAAGCCAATAATGGGGGGAATACAGTCCCAAACACAGGGATACATTTCAAATATCCATCTTGTACACTTAGAAAATTGCTAGAATAAAAGCTTGCTTTTGTTACCATACACTTTCTGAAGAAAAGAAGTCCAATATTAAAATGTGTCCATTTACATTTATTAACCAGGAAAGTCTGACTATGAAAACAAAAAAGCTAATTTTTTTAGCAGAGGCCCAGGGAGAAACACTCCAGACAGCCAAGAATATAACCAAATAACAACACTTAGCTGTCAGGCAACAAGGACACAAATGCAGAAACCACAGATTTTATGAGGAACAGAAAAGGTATGAGGGAAAATCCTGCAATATTTTTACAAATGGTGGTGGGTAGGGAATTCAGGCTCTTGCCACTTGGGCCCAAGGTACAGGGTTCAAGCCTTATTCTCTACCCACCACCATGTACACCTGGGGCATTTTATACACACACACACACACACACACACACACACACAAAACCTGAACGGGTCCCATCTTCCGTTCCTGAATAATCCGTCTGAGTCCCATCTTCCGTTCCCGCTCGAATAACCTGTCTGAGTCCCATCTTCCGTTCCCGCTCGAATAACCTGTCTGAGTCCCATCTTCCGTTCCCGCTCGAATAACCTGTCTACGTTCCCGCTTTCACATAGCGATGATGTCAGCCTATCTAATCTAGTTCCCGTGATGATGTCAGCACGCCTACCCGCGATCTTCTTAAAGAAGAACGCACAAAAAATAAAACTGTTTGAAATGCTCAGTCGCACAAAAAAAAAAAAAAACTGTTTGAAATGCTCAGCCGATTCCAGGGGGGTGCAAGTGCACCCCCTTGCACCTGCCTGCGGGCGCCCTTGGTTGTAAGGTGTTGCAAAAACAGACGAGACCGAGTTGTATCCAAAAAAGCTTTATAAAATGTCCCAGCACAGTAAACACTATATATATATATATATATATATATATATATATATATAGACCCGAGATTGAACAGAGCTGTAGCCTTCTGCATTTTGGATGCCTCTTTCAAAAGAAGAAAAAAATGCAATTATTGTCTCATCCATTTAGATCTACATCTTACACAGAGCTTGTTTCTAAAACACCACAGTCTTAATAACAAGGCTGTCAATGAAGAGGGGATATTATGGGGCTGGGGTCAGAGGAGTGATAACTTTGGGAGTATTGTGAACCAGTAGCAGGTTTCAGTTCAGGGATTGGGCAAGTATGCTGGCAGCACCTCCTGATGTGAAGCCCTCTGTCTTCAAATACAGTATCCCAGTGTCCCACTTTCCTACTACCAATCTGGTAGTCAATTAAGCAGTTTGGACCCCCCCCCTTGCAAATTCCTGGATCCACCACTATATCCCCAGTTGGTAGTTAAAAGATTCCATTAATAGACTGAATAGTGCTATCCATACCTTGGTCTACACAGGGATAGGAACACTATTCATTTACGTAGATTCGGCATGTGAATAATACTTGTCTAATAGACTTAATATTTAACAATTTATACAAAAACTTTCAATTATTTGCCTGTCAGTTTGATTATGGTACTGTGATGTCACCTTAATCAAACTTAATATTTAAGAATTTATACAAAACCTTTCAATTATTTTGCCTGTCAAGTTTGATTATGGTACTGTGATGTCACCTTAATCAAAGTTGCTAATCCAGTGCGATACTTTGCAAAACCAGAATAGTGTCAGCCATGGCCTGAATAAGAAGTTGCTACTGAGCACAGACATCTGACACTATTAACACTTTTACATCATGTGATGCTTACATCTGTGTCATGCTACATGTTTCTATATAGATGTGCTGAAAGGTGCACAGATCGTGCACACACATCTAAGAATTTCAAAAAAATTGAATCTGTTCATTTGTGCCTCATTTGATTACATTACTTAAATTACATCACTTTATTCACTCATTCATGTATGATGCTTAAAGTGCGGTGCAAGCTACTGCCACTGGCTGTTGGGCAGCTTATATTTCCGAATCAACAACAACCTGTATGTGGGTTGTGCTCTCATAAACTGCTACTGCACACTATGCAAATTGCTTGTAAATTTCATACCCTTGTGCTGCTTTTTTACATGTTTTCCAAGTATATCATGTTGGTGGGCTGGAAGCATTTGTATTTTGCTTCTTCTTGAAAGTGGGCTATAAATTTTGATTGTAGTGCTCAAAGTTTATGCCCTTCTCTGAGATATAGTCAGAGATACAGTAGAAAATCAACCTGTATAAAAACAGAAGAATAGGAACCCATGCTGATTTTCCAATACTGCACCACTGAAGTACTCAGTCTGTTTTGAATAGTGTATAGGAAAATAACTACTCCTGTCTGGGTATAAGTCTGTTATGAAACAAAGAGTGCTAAACCACAAAAGAAAACTTTTAGATGGCAATACCTTTTTATGTTTGTAATGTTATCTGGAGGGGAAAATATAAAACGTGACATCAATAAGCAAATGTTTGAAAAGCATTAGATAAAAATTGTAAAGGCATTGCAGTGTTAAAAGCCTTTTATCAGCCAAATTCTATCTAGTACTCACACTGTGCATTAATACTGTCACACAGTACCAGAATTGTACATTAAGCTGTGTCACTTTGATGTGTTTTTGGACTGTACATAACTTAAGACTGGATTTTTTTTTCTATTATACAGATTACCATGGAATCTCCCAAATAAAGTTTCACAATTCAGTTTTCATCTACATACTATTCCTAATGTATTCCATTGTTTTGCAAGTGCCAACATATCTGTTAGGGGTCTATGCTTAATCATTGAAGGTTATGTTCATTGAACCTCCGATGATCAAACACTAGACATCGAACGTTCTTTCATCGAATGTTCAGTTCAGAAAATGTGTGAGATGGAGAAAGTAACCACCTGCCCAAAATTTCCCCATCACACACACTACACTATTTTAAACCCACCAAGGTGAGAGCTGTGCTCCCACACCTCCTAACTATATATACCAACTCTAAGACTGCACTACTGTGGGGAAAAGGTCATGGAAGAGGAAATTTCCCCTTTTCCCCACTGTAGTGCAGTGTCAGAGTTGGTATATATAGTTAGGGGGTTTAAAATCGTATGGTGTGTGTGACGGGAATATGTTGGCCAAGTAGTTACTTTCCCCATCTCACACATTCGCTGAACTGAATGTTCAGTGAAAGAATGTTCAATGGTTTATGTTCAATCATTGGAGGTTTGATGAACGTAGCCTCTGATGATTAAATATAGACTCATCTGTTAGTTGGCTAGTAAAATGCAATATGATGATAAATTTTCCAGAATGGGTAAATTAGCAGCTTGCAATAGTGCCACTGTATGAAAAAAACTTGGTGTACTGACTTAGAGTACAGAGCAATGTACTGAAAAACTTATTGAAATTGTTGTTATTTTGCTGTTTTCAGTTTCCTTTGCTGAAATTAATTTGCAGTGAAGTAATACTGTAAGTCAGACTGCTTGTATTTGCTCTGAATTTATCATATCATTAACAATATTTGTAGATTCATAACCATTGTCCATAAAAGAATACATCATTGTAAATAAAGATGCACCCCACTTATATCATTCCTCTAATATAGGCTCTTTAAGCTAGAGATCCCCCTTTTTTGCCAGGCTATACTATTTACAAAGTTAAACACCCTCCCTGTTTACCCCTATCAACAATCTCCATCAAATTGATTGCAGGTCATTTTAATTGCTGTACTCAACTCTTAACCAGAAGAATCTTCTATCTTTTTTGAGTCATCTCTCTTTCTTAAACTTCTACAGAAGAATAATAACCGATCATTATTCATTCCTTCCTGTTTCTTCTTTCCCTCTCCTTACGTGAAAATTGTATATACCGAATATTGTACATGCCATGCATGCTAACATTTACAGGAAGTAATGAAGCTGAAAATGTTATCATGCAATAATTCTTGGTAAATGAATTCATATCTCCCAACTGTACATATTTTTGCGAATGTCGAGGCTTTGGCCTCATATTTTTGGTCCATTTTTCATAAAATTGTGGTTTTCTAGCAAAGTAGTGGTAAATCATTAAAGACTGAAGTTAGGAAACAATGATGGACATTTGGGTTTCAGACTTCATATCCTTCAGAAAATTTATGCTAATGCAAAACCTGTTTTACTATCAACTTTCTAAGTTTGTAAGAGCAATATTTAAAAATTGTCCATATTTGTAGGCCTTTGACCCACTTTTTATAGCTTTGTCCAGATTTTTTGCTCTAAGAGATTGAGAGGTATGATGTTTGTGTATGCTATTGTATTTGACAATGCATTCTTTGTTTTTATTACTGTTTTTCTATCTTTGTAGACTAAACCTGAAAATGGCCCATTAGGATGAGTGCTCTACTCTGGTTTACAAATGTAATATAACATTAAATAAAATATGAGCTTTTGGAAGATATTAGAAACAAAGAACTGTATTCAATAAGTGGTGTATGTAGAAATTTGTTTTAAACATCTTTATTAAGTCATCACATTTTATCCATCTAATGTCTTGTAACACTGCTTCCACAATGATTCGATTCTGGACTCTCATGCTCAGACAGAACATAATCAGGTCCAACAGAAAGTAATTTTAAGTGAAACCAGAAGACAGAAGAGCAGCGAGGTTGTATACTACTTTTAATGGAATCACTTACAGCAATCACACCACGATGCTATTAATGAAAGGCTTTCTTAGCTTTCAGTCACTTTGTAAAAACATACATGTTAAAATTCTGAAGAGTTATTAATCTAATTTCTCACCATGCTAATAGCAGCAAGCTAGAAGCATCTTACTTCAGAAACCCTGGTGGTCCCCACAGCCATGATTTATAGGTAGCCTGGAGATTTTACATATTACCACTTACTAAACACCAGATGTGTATGGAATGTATTTTCTGTAGTTTTATTTTTAGCTCTAATGTTTCCATTTTGGCAGAATACATTGCATATCCATAGCATCTATAATTAGATGTTTAACATGAATTGCCTGTGAATGACATTTAAACTGCTCCAAAGTGGTGCAGACAGGGCTTTCATTCCACTACAAATTCCCACTTAGTAGGGGTCATAGTGGTGCCAGGCTGCAGGTTGCTACTAAGGCCTTAATGTTTCCTATTAGACTGTCTGAAGGAATCAGCACAGTATAATTTTGCAAGAAGTTTCTCAGTTCATGATTCATGCTGCAACATTGATATGCTGTACACAGAATAATAAAACAAGAATTTTCAGAAAATAGTGTAAACAGAGGACAGAACATATTTTACATCTTTATTAATATCAAGCACATAAGGACTTTAGTAAAGCAAGAAAAAAACATATCTAAGCATTTAGTGTCCATTGCTCCTTTTCTGATATCATCTACATAAAATGCACTACTTTACTCAATGAGTTTGCAGTGTGAGGAGCCACGCAGTGATAATGAATCATGGGTCAATGTGAATGAGCTGTACCTAAACTTTCTGAAGGCTACTAAACTGCATTATGGGAGTTGATGGAAGTATTAAAAGGTATTATGTTGGCCCAAAAAATGTGGGATGAATTATAAAACGCAAGTGAAATTCATAAATAAATTGCATGCTTTCATTTTTTTCAGCATGACACACAGACACAAGTTATGCTGCAATGTAGCAGCTAGCATTATTATCTATGAAGTATATAAAATAACTATAGAGGAGTCTACTTCACATGACTGAAAACCCATTTGACTGAATTTCATTTGACCAAGACCACAATACCTAATTTTCAAAATACTGAAAACTCATTTGACTGAATCACATTATACTGAAAGCTTACAATGCTGAATTTCAAACTACAAAATTTTAAACCATAGACATTCACACTTACAACACCAATGACTAACTCTTAGCAGAACTTAAAACTACTTACTTACCCTCTTAACAGAAACCAGACAATATAAAACCAAATGGGTCTGTATTAAAATTGTGAAACCTCTCTTACGAGAATCTGGAAAGCGTCAACACATATAGCAAACCACAAAACACTGAATGTCCTGAAGCACGAATTGAAATGTCATCGTCATAGTTGGCCCTTATCCCAGTATAATGCCCTAACATAAGTGTACAATAGTTAAGGACCTTAGGGTTAGGGTGCGGGTTAAAATAATTGCATACATATTAATAGATGCAACCTTTATTTTTAGGGTTAAGTAGGGTTATGTTAAGTGTATGTATAGTAATATAGTTGTGTACCTGAATGTATACATAATTTATACTTTTCCTGTAGCTGGGTGTTGTTATTTATAGTTAGATACATTTGTGTGTAGTAGATGTTTTGATTAGGATATGGGATATATGGGTGAAGTGTAGATATGGGGAAGTGTGGATTATTTATTTTGTTTGGGTGGGTAATGCATTGGCGGGTGGTGGGGTTGGCCAACTATGGCGATTGACAGGCATTTTGAATTTCATGCTTCAGGATGTTCTGTGTTTTGCGGTTAAGCTATATATATGTCAACATTTCCATATTGCGTAAAGTGAAGTTTCATGATTTTAATATAGACCCAACCAAACTAGGTGGGGTGACACCTACCTAATGTGGGAGGCTGTGACGCGCACACCCCCTAACTATATATACTAATTCCAAGATCGCACTACAGTGGGAAAGAAGAAGTGTATACCTTTTCTTGCCTTACCCAGATGCTCTACACACTGCCACTACTGCTGGGAGTGCATGAAACATCCACCATATTACTTTGAATACTTCCCATAAGAATGTAAAGAGACATACCCAGATTTAGAAGCACTACAACACTACTTTCTACATGACTATCAGTATTCTGACAGTCAGCACTGCAAGTTACAGTAATTCTTTTTATCACAAGCAAGTCACAGGTGAAGGTAAACCCACATCATATCTATGGCGTAAAATTCAGTATAAATAGATTCACCCCGGGATTCATGAACCTTGCGCCAGGCGCCCGCATAGCGTTGGCGTTATAACGCCGAATATGGCTGCTGAGCGATTCAGGTATGAATGAATTCCACGTGCACTACCGGTGTCGCGGACCATCTCAGCCCCGGCGTGGGCGTAAAACACACTGTGTGCGGTATTGCACCATGCAAATGAGGGCAAATAGCGATCCGCAGAGTAAGCGCGGCGTAATGGCGTAAAGGACGCACGGCAATGTAAACCAAAAAAAGCGGTTTACATTTACCCAAACATGACCGAGAGTAGCGGAAGGCTGTCAAAGTCAGGTATCATACAGGCGCAATATGCCAATGTGGAAAGGCACCGAGAATGTCCAAAGAAAATATGCACAAAAATGTAAAAAATGACATAAATGGCGATGCGAAGAAAGAAGCAGACCCCGGGATG
>NW_025051684.1:0-12266 GCF_019279795.1 Protopterus annectens | reverse complement strand
AGAAAGAAGTCCCCAAAAGTCATGCATTCCAATGTGTACTGTTGTACCATGACCACGTTGGAAACCTACAGACAGTATCATGTAAGATACATGTGCTGCACAACCAATGCCTCACCCCACCTCAGGCCCACCTTCCCCATCTGTACTGCTCTGCTGCCAGTGTACACCTGTATGTTTGCCATTCATTAGCTGGGACTAGGCTGTTACATGTGGTGTTCAGTGTTTGGGACACTGCAAACTGACCCACATGTGTAGGCCATAGTTGTCAAGCATCTGCAAAAAGGCTGAAGGTGGGGAGGGGGTGTCATCATGACACAACAGTGCACTGCAGCAGGGATCCTAAGGATGCTATAAATGGCTGTATCTGCACACAGTCAGGGTCAGAAACTGTAGCAGATGTAACCCTAACCCCACAGCAATAGTGACGGCAGTGTGTGAACTCCAAGGGATGTGCACATGAGTTCACCTTGCAATCATGCAGAGTTGGTGGACATGCATAGGAGAGACTGACCATATACTGGCAAATACAGATGGCCCATGCTAGTATACACCTGCCAGGAATAGTGACTGCTGCAGTACACATAACAGTAGGTGCAACAAACTGTCATGATAAGGGTGTGCACACATGCTACACATGTTACACATGTTAGACACTGCATTTGAATGTACAGGACATATGTCACATATCAGGCTCATGTATTGTTAACATATGCAGTGATGTGGTCCCAAGGCATATCATGGAAGAGGGTGTCATATCAATAAGAGTGTGTACAATCCCCATAGCCACAATAAGGTTTGACGGTTGTCAGTGCAATAGTATTGTATTGGTATTGTATTGGTCATACATACACAGCTGATGTTGAGATCTGTAAATCAGACATCAGGCATTCACAAATGACATCTGCCCACATACCATTCCAGGTATGTGTCAGACAAACACATAGGAGCTGTGAGCATTAGAGCAAGACATAACTGACACAGTAATACACATTCAGCAATGGTGTGTACACCAGTGAGGTATGGTGCACAGTACATAGCAGGGTGCAGAACAGGTGCACAGCAATACTGCGTACATGGGTGCAGTGTTTTCCAGGGGAAGGGGCATCACCTACTAACACAGCCCATGCATCACACACATGTATACTGTTGCTAGCATGGATTGATTATAGCTGCACTGCATGCTGTTGAGTACCATATGTTATTCATGTTGACAGATGGGTAATGGGAGGTCTGTGTGTACTATCTTTATGTAACCTCACCTGTAGGTGTGTGTGTGTGTGTGGGGGGGGGGTTATTTTGTCTGTAAATGCAATCTGGTAGAGTGGAGGGGGGTTGATGCATGTAGGATGTATGTGTGCATGTGTGTGTGTTTGTATGGGTGTCCATGTATGCACATGTGTGATTGTGGGGTTGTTCATATGTCAGTACTTCCCTTTGGAATCATGCAGTGCATGGACATGGACTGACACATGAGACACCAGGAATACTTGTCTGATATGTAATCTCAGGACAGCTGATAGTATAATAAGGTCTGTAGCATGGAACATGCATTGGAAGGGAAACTAGACACCAGGTATACTGTTAAGATTGCAATCAGCAGAAAAGTGAACAACTACCCATGTATGCAGCACTACAGATGCATTGGGGAACTACTAGACAACACCAGGGAGTGTATCCAAATATTACTGTTGTCCACATAATAAGCTGATTGAGCAGCAGATCCTGCATCTTCTGAGCAATAGTTACGTAAGATACTCCAGTCTGTGACATTATTGAGTGAACGTAGTAGCCCCTAACATATGGGGCCCATGCTCACGATGTCTGGAAATACCCAGGGAGAACACTGGATGACAGCAGTGAGTCCTTGCAAAACCTACTCCGATCAAGTCAAAGAGGTAATGGAATAGCAGGTCATGTGTTCTGATCACTTGTCTAGGCATTTAGAAGAATGATACATTACTGTGTGGTATTAATGAGTGCATGTTACCAAGTGTGATGCAGGATGGGGAACTTAAGTGAATAAACTTGGGACTGTCTGAAAACTCAGGGACAGGTAGGTATTATGGTGGAATTTCAGTGTGTGTGTGTGTGTGTGTGTGTGTGTGTGTGTGTGTGTGTGTGTGTGTGTGTATATGTGTGTGTATGTGTGTGTGTCTATGTGTGTACTGTTATGCAATGCCATACAGGTCTTAAAGTGCATTTCTTGTTTTCCCCTCACAGGTGGCGAGGTGGGTCAGGGTCCCTCCTGCATGCAATCTGATATAGATACCGAAAATGATGATAGGTCTGTTGAGACACAGGTGGGATTGTCAGAGGCCGAAACTGCACCATCGTTTGACATCCTCTTATTATCCACTCCAGCCCCACACACAGTCACAGTGCCTATAGATACCCCATCACCAGTGGCCATAGCAGAGGGACAGTTGGGGGCAGTGCACAGGAGAGTGTGGCATCTATGCCTGTTGCATCTGAGCACAACAGGCATAGCCGGATGTCTGGTAGGGCACCACATAGGCAGATGTACCGGAGTGCTTGTGGGAGGGCTGCTGGTCATCATGCTCCTGGCGGAAGTGCCACAACTGGTACCACCAGACGCATGTTTCAGACTTTCATGGGGGTGCAGGCATGTATGGAACTGTACACCATACAGGGTCTGAGGCTGCAGAGGGCTGCTTTCTCATCTATATATGACAACATACATGAACTTGCAGTGCCCTCCATGATTATACCGAGGTCAAGGATAGACGGTTGGGTGAGATGGTGGGCCTCTTTGACCATGGCTTGTCCGTGCTAGAACATGTGGTGGGAGTGGGGTGGTGGCCGTGTGGACATAGGCCAGCAACACCAACATCTGGTGGTTGACATGGACATACAAGGACACCAAGCTGCTCCTGTAGTGGCAGTACCAGCTCTAGCACTGGGGGGGGTGCTGTCCACACCACACCACAGCTAGTCACATGCACATGGCCCTGGCGAGTCCAGGAGGGACTTGGTTCCAGTGGACATATGTCATCATCAGTGGAGAGTAGCACATCAAGGCCTGTACCTGGATGTGCCCATGGAACCTCTGGCAGGCACAGTCCACGTGTCCATGGCCAGAGGCAGTGAACTGCACACACTGCCAGGTATGGTCTGCTATCCAAAAAACACCTGTATAGGGCAGCCACTTGGCAGAACTGTGTGCATGTATACCCACACATTATACAAACACACCTTGGGCAACCTCATACCTACACACACCACATCACTATGCCCATATCAGCAAATTATACCCCTCACACACACACATGGTGTCAAATGTATGGCCCACCATAGGTCACTGGCAAACCAACAACACACCCTGTGCATATGATGATACCTGTGTCACATCCCTGTCATCCATAACATTGATGCAAGGACAGGCTAACATGGTTCTGATGTACACGGTGACTGTACTACAGTGTACCAATGTACTGCTGTGTAACATGTTGTCAGCAGTAATGTTTAATGCTTACATGTCAAGTAGTGTAGCTGTCCAGCTATGATGCATTATAGCTGTTAGTAATGCTGAGTGATTGTGGTCTCCATAATGTTATCCATTTGTGTTGTAGGTGCCCATGTGTCAGTAGGAGAATGGTCTGCTGTCATATCTCACAAGGGCCATGGCACTGTGGTGACACCATGGCTGTGCCATATCCTGGGTATAGTTGAACACATGTCACAGGTGTATATAACAGTTACTGCCTGTGCCACATAGACAGGTGACCCCCTGGGACATATATAATCAGCAACCTGAAGTAGATCCCTCCACATACACACACACTATTGGCAACACTGGGACTAGACCCCTACCTAGGTATGTAATGCTACTGATGTGTGTGGCTTTAATTGCACACACCACACAGCATTTAGGATGAGGTGTGTTCCAGGTTACATGTTACATGCAGAACATCCCCAGGCAGGTACAGTATGGTAATGAGGGATGTAATGGTTGTATATGGAAAATACATAGTGTGACTTACCATCATATACACATTAACAGACACATAACAGTCAGACACACTTCTGAGAGACCTGGGCCTATCAGTGCTAACTAACTTGTCAGTGTATCCAATGTGTTACAGGTAAGCTGCACACAGCACATGCATAACTGGTCTGGATTGTATTATCAGTTACCTGTATGGTTGATGGTGACAGTGGTCACCATACAGTGGTACATGGGACATGTACTGGGGCTATCATGGTGTAATGACAGTGTACACGACACACACACCCCAATGTGGATATTGTACACACTGGAAGCCATGATGATGCTCTTACATACCCACCATCACACATTGACCAGGACTGCAATACAACCCATTGTCCATCCCAACAGTGGTACTACAGGGATATGAATCTAATGCACATGCCACAGTCATAGTAGGGTGATGCATTGTCATGCCTCTCCTATGGGCAGCATCATCACTATCCATAATACTTTGTGACAGTGCATATTGTAATAGGAGTATGTGGCCTTGGAATGCTGTACCCTACAGATATGCACACATGCACACATACACACACTTGCCAGAACTCAGCGGGCATCCCATGCCTATCAACCCATTTGTACAACAGTGTTGTGCTGATACTGCAAGGCTCAGGTAGCCTTTAGGGAGAGAAGCAAAACAATGTACATGTAATGTCTGGTACAGCAGCAGCCACATCTAACTATGGCAATGGGTGTTGCGGTGGGTGTGAAGGGCCTCATGGTATTCCCAACTACAGGTGTACTAACACACAGACACTGATATCCTCAGTAATGCACACCTACACATTTGTCAGTACTAGGGTGCATCGCTGCAGGTGGTCATAGGTGTGTAGCTGGCTGTTGTCCATGGAGAGATGGGAAGTGTAGGGGATGTATGTACAGTGGCATCATGCCACCTGCCATGTGCCTGCAGGCAATCTGTCTACAGACACCACTGTGGTGACCCTCAGGGTGAGAGTGACATGCATCAGCCACTTCTCTGGGTGCCTCCTGCAAATGGTCGGTGAGGTGATCCAATTGACATGTATGTTACATGTATTACAAAACATGGTTAGTATCTGTGTTGGAGACCTGTACCCAAGCATGTTCTGTTGACTGTGGTAGTGTAGTGGAGGTACCCATGGCATGTGGTGCATACAGGATGTTGTGTCCTATCTGTGCCAGTTATAACACAGCTGGGTAGACATGTCTCATTGTCAGTCAAGTATAGGTTGCCTGTACATATCCAAGCTGGACACCTGACATCTGCACATCTGTACAGGGACTGACAGACATCATTTTGCCAACTAGCTATGCATTAGGATGAATGTGTCAACAGATAGATGTCTGACACCAATATGTATGCCATTACTACATGTTGGCAGCCCTCACTGACATTTGCTATATAGACAGTAGTCTACAGTTAATTTCCACATGTCAGATCATTATCCAGTAGGGGATATATACTGTGACACAGCTCACACACCAGGAATACAACAGTGAGGACTCAGTGTCCATCTATGCATGCAGGGGTGCTTGTTGCCAGTACTTCAAATAGCAATCTACTCCTGCTTGGGAAAGCACTGTCAACAGTAGTAACGGCATGATACAATACATGCCAGTGTGACGGCACATAACCTGCAATACTACACTTGTATGTAACACATTCACATGGATAAGAGTGTTGTACAGGTCTTATATACTCGTGTCCCAGACATGACACTCACACCCCTTGCTACTGTACTGACAGCACATAGACTAATGTTATGTACATGGCATTACATACACCTATTACAGATGTCATTACCCTACTATGTTATCAGACTGGAATGTGAGCACAGGTTACCAGGGCTGAGCCATGCTTAGCAGGTGTCAGCATTGCTGCAATATAACAGCTAAGCACATTTGCACACTGGTAAGCGAAGCCTATATGGTGTAAGTGCCCGTACATTTAACCGTACGTTAGCACCGCACAGCTTCCCTGTAACCAACAGCCCTTCTTCTGCCCAGCAACAAAATAAACAGCCATTGCAGGTCTTGAACCCAGGACCCTGTACACTATAGGCACAACAGTTAACCACTACACCATGACAGCTGTAAAGACAGATGTTGTATTTTCAAGACCTCTGTCAGTGGACATATTGAATAGTATTGAACAATCACTGTGACTTCTACAATTGTGTAGTACATGTTAATGATATTACTGTTGCATCACATATGTTATATATAAATATACACATATCAGATACATATGGTGTGATACATCTGGGAAGGTATACACAACAGTAATATTTACACATGACAAGAATATGGATATATACATATGTAGATATGTCTACATGTACATACACATATATATTCATATATATGTATTTATACACATCTGTATAGTGCATCATATATATGGCCATTTATAGATCTCTTTGTATATATGTATGTATATATATATATATATATATATATATATATATATATATATATATGTATGTAGATATGTATATGTTTATATATATATATATATATATATATATATATATATATATATATACAGAAAGAGAGAGAGATAGATATATATTTTACCATATGTCCAGAACATGGAGTGGAGTCCTACCTCAGTACCAATAGTCTCAACCTCTTAGTGCAAGGGGATGTCATGTATGTATTGCAGGTATATATGCAGACTGTTGTGACTGTAACAGGGGTTGTCTTAACAGAGATGTTGTCTGTGGGAGGTCACATCTGCTATTGACATGTACACCACTGGCTACTGACAGACATCCTAAGGACATCATAGTACAGTACCACTGATAGCACAGTATTGGTCCTGTGGATGACAGCAGAGATATGAGCAATATATGTGAGCAGTCTGGCACTCTCTGGTCAGTCCAGAGATATACACAGATCCCCTTTGTGTGAGACGTGGACCAAGTCTGACAATGTGGATGTTAACAGCCATGTACATGAGTATATCATGTAAATACTGGACTACATATGCCCACACAGTTTATGCATTCACACATGCCTGTCTGTACTGACACATAATAACTGGTGGTGCAGAGGTCACATGGCCACATACTACCCAGTAGTTATTGACATACATCTGTACAGAATCCCACTGCTTTGTCTGAAATACGCAACAGTTATGGTGGCCCAGCAGCAGTATGTCTTGCAAATATCTGGACATAACATCACACTGGTAATTATACTAAGCTGCTAGGCATGTAACAAAGCACTGTGCAAACTACAGGCAGACTGCCATAACACTGGCCTTCATTTCGTATGGGGGAATACACATGTACCTGCAAATATAGCAGGCTCTACAGGCATGTCAAAGCACAGAGTAACAGACACCTGTGTGAAAGTGCATACCCACAACAAATGTGAGCACAGCCACAGCCACATATGGCATGCAAGCTTAATGTTATAC
Organism: Protopterus annectens; assembly: GCF_019279795.1. NCBI lineage: Eukaryota > Metazoa > Chordata > Ceratodontiformes > Protopteridae > Protopterus > Protopterus annectens. Next base: position 4,851 of record NW_025051684.1, on the reverse strand, counting down.
TATATGGACTGTCTGATGAACACCATCCTCATATGTGCCACTGACACACTAACCCTACATATACTGGGTCACGACACAGTGTGGTCCAATGCCTGTCTGTGGTTTGGGACACGTGTGTGTTTGGCCCTACAAACATGTGAGCCGATAGGGTACCATACACTGGAGCAGCATGTAACACCAGATAGAACAGGACCAAGAACAATGACATCTACCACAGTCTGTACACAGGCCAAGGTATGTATTCACAATACACATACTGTCGACAATCACCATAAGTACACGGACCCTACTACTGTACACACAACCACAGAATGCCCAGGTTATGTCCTCATAAATAACCCATACTATACATAACATGTCTAGCAGTCTGATATCTGACTGGCTTGTTATCAGCTATGATCTCAATAAATAATGGTGTACAGAACATATGCACCTCTTACTGCATGACATATGTACAAAGGTTGACAGACTTGTGGGTGGAGCCACAAACACTGGGCCAGTATTGGCATGTTGCTGTGATACCCTCATACATTTACTGTTGTAACAGGGTTTGTTGTGACATATGTCCTATGAGGGATATGAAGTCAGTAACTGTCATGGCTGTCACCATGTACTGACTGCAATCCTCAGACTATGCTTCTGCAGTTCTAAGATAGGTGATCTGTGAGTAAGACAAGAACTATAAGACTCCAAACACTGCCCAGTCTGCAGATAACCCTACAGGTGGGAGATTCCTCAATCACATAACACTATCATGAAAGGTATTAAATCATGTAGACCAGCCATATCCACACAAACCCTGTTAAACCAACATTACTCCAAATGCAGAAGAGCAAAACTTACATTCTGCAGTCATGTCTGGCACATCCCCTTCCTGTTTGTTGGCCTGTCTCCACAGTGTATGTTGTTAGAGGTATATCCCAATACCATCGGTGATGCTGTTTGCCAAACACCAACATGAGGTCCTGCTCACAGTGAATGAAAAGGCCCAACGCCCACATGATGTTCCTAGGTATAGGAGTGTGTGTCCATGTAATTGGCTATGGGAATGTTACCACAGCTAGTCCACATGCAATCAGCTAGTGGGGGGCTGCAATTTGTGCAGAGCCCATCAGCTGATCATGAGCATCACTTACAAAACACAAGCTGCTGCCTAAGCAAAGCAGGTGTACTTCTCCACATCCACCAGAGAGGGAGTGAGAGAGACAGACAGAGACAAAGTAAGACAGGGAGGGGGTGGGGGAGTAAAACTTAAGCATGTTTGTGTCACACACCTACCAGTACGGGGTTTTAAACCCCTGCCTGACTATGTATTGCTATCACATGTCTATGCAGTTATTGCATGCACCACAGAGCTTACATGTTGGGGAGCTGTCCAAAGGTATATCTGATGGTGAGTGACATCTGCAACAGTGATAAAGGTGGGATAAGGTAGGTGTAGTACACATGCCTGTCCACATGAACGGGTGTTAATGTCGACACAGCCACACTCTCTCAGGGACTTACACACATTAACACAGTTGGCAGGGTCAGGATTAGGCTTCCTAACTAGCTAGTTTGCCACAATACAATAATATGCAGGTATCACATGTACCATAGGGGTTATCAGGATGATATATGGGCAAAGGGTATGTGAAGGTGTCTGACATCCGAAAGCATGCTTTAGTAGGCCAATGGGAGGTGTAGTGAGCGTGAATGGTGTCAATATCATTATACTCCACACACACACACACACACACACACACACACACACACACACACACACACACACACACACACACACACACACACACACACAGGTTGCCAGTACTGATATGCATGGGTGCATTGCTTCACAGGTGTGTAGTGGGTGACTGTGCCAGAAGGCTGCACAAGGCTAGGTAAAGGGTATACCTTGGCATCAGGCCACATGAAAATGGTCTTCAGTGTGTCTCAGGGGTGTAGTGTCTGGATTGGCTCAAACAGGTGGGTATTGTATTCACTAACCATTCATCTGGGTTACTATTGTGGGTGGCCAGTGCTGTGCAATGCTTGCCATGTATGTGTTCTATAGTCCATGACATGGACAGTGTCTGGGATGTGCACACATCCCACATGCATGTTCTGTGACATGTGGAAGTGTACCTGGGGTGTCTGGGGCATGTTGTGTACACAGATTGTTATCATCAGATGTGGCATTCCTGACCTCATGTGGTGGGAACTGGCAATGGACACCAGGTTGACCCTGCACCTACATTGACAGCATGATAGAGGTATTCCCTGGTGTCAGTGGCATCTGTCCATACAGGCCATGTCTATAAGGCATGGTATGTCCTTTGTGGGTTACATTTGATGGCACTACAATTGTTGCAGGAGTCCAGTGGGGAACATAGTGAAGGAGCACTGTATGCAATTATGTACCTATTGTAGTGTTGGGACAGGGTGTCATGCTCTCTGTAGTCTGCTGCAATCACACCATGGTTACTATCTGTGGGTAATATGCAGGGAACTACCAACATAGTGGTTGTTGCCTTAGCTGAGTGTGTTATTGTATGAGACATGGGTTGAGAGTGTTCTCTGGGTAATAAAAGGGTTGCGTAAATTGTTTGCCAGGCCTTGATGTCACATGTAGGGACATGGATTGTCAACCCCAACCTCTCTGCTGTTTGACATTTGTTATCCTTGTAAGGTGGACATTGTGACATATAAAAGGCCCACCATATAAGAAATTTGCAAAACCTGCTCCACAATGTACACACACACACACACACACACACACACACACACACACACACACACACCAAGTCTCACAGTTACTATGTCTGGAATTGGAACTCCTACCTAACCAGTATATCACACTACAGCATTACACAGTTATAGGATGTGCCACAAAGACTACTGTGCTACTCCTTTCCCAAAGGTGTATTTCAAAGTGAATGACATCAGCAGGCATGCCAAAGAAGGGCAATGGAGATTGTAGTGACTGTGAATGACCTCAAAAGCATTGTTCCCTGCACAGACAAACAAACACACACATCCACACTTGCCATGTCTGGGAATAGAACCACTACCTAACTAGTACATCACACTACAGCATTACACAGTTATAGGCTGTGCCATGGAGATTACTGGGCTACTTCTTCCCCAAAGGTGTATTTCAAAGTGAATGACATCAGCAGGCTTGCCAAAGAAGGGTAATGGAGGTTGTAGTGACTGTGAATGGCCACAAAAGCATTGCTCCCTATACAGACAAACAGACACACAAACATCCACACTTATCATGTCTGGCAATATAACTCCTATCTAATTAGTATATCACACTACAGCATTACATTGTTATAGGACGCATGACAGAGATTACTAGGCTACTCCTTCCCCAAAGGTGTATTTCAAAGTGAATGACATCAGCAGGCATGCCAACGAAGGGCAATGGAGGTTGTAGTGACTGTGAATGGCCACAAAAGCATTGTTCCCTATACAGACAAACAGACACACAAACATCCACACTTGTCATGTCTGGCAATATAACTCCTATCTAATTAGTATATCACACTACAGCATTACATTGTTATAGGACGCATGACAGAGATTACTAGGCTACTCCTTCCACAAAGGTGTATTTCAAAGTGAATGACATCAGCAGGCATGCCAAAGAAGGGCAATGGAGGTTGTAGTGACTGTGACTAGCCTCAAAAGCATTGTTCCCTACACAGACAAACACACACACACATACACACACACACACACACACACACACACACACACACACACACACACACACACACACACAAACATCCACACTTGCCATGTCTGGGGATAGGACTCCTACCTAACTAGTATATCACACTACAGCATTACACAGTTATAGGATGCACCACAGTGATTGTCGGGCTACTCCTTCCCCAAAGGTGTATTTCAAAGTGAATGACATCAGCAGGCATGTCAAAGTAGGGCATTTGAAATTGTAGTGAGTGTGACTGGCCTAAAAACCATTGATCCCTACAAAGACAAACACACACAGTTGCCACATCTAGGATTAGAACTCCTACCTAACTAGTACATCATACTACAACATTACACAGTTATAGGATATGCCATGAAGATTACTGGGCTACTACTTCCCCAAAGGTGTATTTCAAGGTGAAAACATCAGCAGGCTTGACATCGTAGGACAATGTGGAGTGCAGTGTTTGTGCATGGACCATAACCCATTCATCTAGAGGCAGACACACCACACTCAGGCACACACAGGTTTATATTCCACAGGTACATGTATACAACTGCTAGATGATTACTGACTTGTACAGTCATGTTACACAGTTAGCACTAGCACCACAGACACTATAGTGCTGAGGGATTCCAGAGGCAAATGTCTACTGTGATTGACATTTGCACATCATGTGATTTTAACCAATTGGATGTGTGCTGGGTGGGACAGGCCTCATGATGGAAGGCTCTTTGTTACTGTCACTCTCAGTGTGTTGTCCTTGTATATATGTGTGTATCCCTATCCAATGTGTGTGCAAAGCATGACTGGTGTGTACTGAGGAGTGTATGCACTAACACTGCAGCTATCAAACTGTTTATGCAGGATATCTGTAGATCAGTTGACAATATGGGGTCACAATGGGCAAAGAATAGTGGGTTACTGTGAGTACTTGTATCTGTGCTGCTTCTGCTACATGGTCCTAGTGTTTTCCAACCTTTCTAAGCTAGTATAGTCCAGTTTCCAGGTTAGTGGTGAATTCAGGGCTGTGTTACAAGTTCCTGTGTTTGCCCATACCTTACTTAGATAGAAGGAAGTTTCTCTGTTCACTGTGAGAGAAGGATGGAGCTTTGGAGCCAAAAAACCTTTGGTTTTTTTTTGCCTTG
>NW_025051683.1:0-12743 GCF_019279795.1 Protopterus annectens | reverse complement strand
TAAACCCAATTTTAAAACATGATCTCCCTTTTGACAAAGCCAAACGGGGTTGGACCCAAAAGTCTGAATTTCCCCATGCTTTATTTATGAGTTCCATTATGATCCTCTCCATGGCTTTGCAGATAAGGCTTGTCAAGCTAAGGGGAAATTTTTTCCAGGGTGGGTGGAGGCCCCCCTTGGAAACCAGTCGCGCCACTCCGGGGATATCCTGTGGTGAGGCTAAGATTAAACAGCTGTCCTAACGGGGGTTTAAATTTCCCTCATTGAGTTTACAAAAGCCACACCATCCGGTCCCATGGATGCTGTGTTTTTGCCTTGGAGAGAGCAGTTCCCCGGGGCTTGGAGATTTTGGGGGCTAAAACCCTTTGGTATAGATATCTCCCTTTGGGGGAGGGGGAGAAGTTTGCACAACCTGTCAGCCAGTATGTTGGCAATGTGTGTAGGTTCAGTAATCCCATCATTTTGAACTAATTCTGAGCATATCTAGTTTTCCTAGGTTTCTAACATAGCTAAAGAAGGCCAGATTGTTTTTTGAGTCTTCATTTTTCTCTCAAAATTTGCCTTGGATGATTTTATGAGAGCTCTTATTTTTTATTTAAAATGATCAAAGGTGTCTTACCTTTCAAGGATTTTGCCTGCATCTCAGGCCTTCCCTTTTGTTGTGAGTTTGCTTGTACCGGGTCCACTAGACTAACACGCTGCCTTTGTACAAAGAGTCTGCCTTTTGTTTGGGGATTGCCTGGATCCCTGCAGTCCCGTAGGTGCTAGTAGAAGGCACGAAGTGATTCAGCGGTTTGAGTAATATTTACCAATGGGCTCAGGGCCTTAAAGGAGACCACACCTGCTTTTAGAGGTGTGAAATCGCTTCTTTGAGAGGTTTTCACTATGGTCTTTTATTTCAGGTGGGGGATGAGGACCCTCCACGGGGATTGGCTTATGATCTGATCTCACCAGTGGTGGGTATACTTCGGTGTTGAACATTTGTTGTGATCCTTGTGTTCGTGATGATGAGATCAAGTATGTGTTTTCTCCTCTTGTGGGGATGGTGGACTAGTTGTTCCATGGCATGTTGAGTTTATGAACTCCAGGAACCTTTGGACACAGGGAGTGTTTTATGACTTGAGTAGTGTTCCCAATCTATATTAGGGTAGTTGAAGCCACCTAGTATGGGATGGTGTTTGGAGATACATTTATCCCCTCCTAAATGGTTCTTTCAGGAAGGGCCATGAGGTCTCCTGAGTTTGGTGAGGGAGTGGCCCTGTAACATGCTTCCAGAAATTGCAGAGCAGTCTTGCCCTGTGGTTGAACCCCGCACCTGGATGATCTCCCGAAGGTAAGCCGATGGTGCCACCAACCTTGAGGTGTGGGTGTCCTTTGCCATGACCCATGGACACCCCCCTCTTCTGTAGTGTTGTGTCATTTTGGGGCGGGCGATGATATGAGGTGAAACCTGATGAGTGCTGGATGCTCCTTGTGAGACTTGAACCAGGTTTCTGTCATATAGCACAGAACATTGATGTTCTCCATACTAAGAAGGGGCTCAATTGCATGCATCTTGAGATTGAGGACTTCTGGCATTGAGCAGCATTACCCTTAGTTTTTTCCTTTTTGTGTCTCTACAAATTTGGTAGGTTTTAGAATTTGAGCCTTGCCTACCAAAAAGGCACCTTATAGAGGTGTAGGCGTTTAATATCTCAGATGCCCTGGGGTGACAGGTGCAAATGCATCCCTCATGGCAGCTTGGCGGTGGCTTGTCCAGCATGGCGGTCATCCCAGGCACTGTTTGATGGATCCCCCCTTTGAATGACACCAGAATTTAAGCCATTGTGTCAGCTGATCATCTCTTATCACTGTATTAGGTGCGCATCATCTTCTGCGGTGAAGTTGTAGGATACTGCTCAAGGTCAGGGTCAATACCTGCCGGGGCTACATAATCGAGAGCTCTCAATGTCTCTCTTTCATGTAGTCCAAGGAGGTACGTCTCTTATAAGGTCAGCCGGACTTCCAAGCGTGGACAATGATTTAGTCGTCTGATGTACCTGCTGCTAAGCTGAGAGACCTGAGTGCAAGCGCGTTATGTGAGCAGGCGGTTCTAGTTTACGCCGACAGGCAGCTTACTGCAGGACCCTTCTCCCCTACCTCCAGTCTGGTGAGCGGACGTCAGTGTGTCTGACTATGGGTCAGCCTATGACAAAATGCATGTTTGTGGTGTTGTTGTATTTGTTCCTAAGGGCAGTGACTGCTTTAGGTACACTGATTTTGTTGTTTATGTGGTGTTTGTGTGGTGTATTGAGCTTCTGCAGTTGCTTGGTGTCTACTTTGGGAGGCCTCTGCCGTTTAGGTGCAATATTTACTCAGGACCTCCAGGTAATAATGTCTTAGTGTGTTTCATGTGTTTGGACGCAGTGGTGTGGTTGAGTTAATGTGAGACTGGCACAGTGTGTGTGTGTAGTTGCCTTCTCTCCTCCCTGCCTCAGGTGCTTGCCAGTCACAGAGTTGAGAGAGCTCAGCCTCAGTCCGGCTAAATAGCTGCATCTCTCACAAGTGTTAGTGTTACTTGGGGAGTGAGGAGAGGGTTGTCCGTGTACATGGAGGGTAGCAGCCCAAATTGTAGCTGTTGTCCTTGGGAATTCCCATATTCACCAATCTAGGCAGAAAGGACAGCTAAAGCATCTGACCCATGTGGGCATGCTAGAAAGAATCTCGGTGAGTTGGTATGAGGACAGAAAAGTGAGTGGGCTTAGCAGGAAGTGGGCACTCCTGGGGGTTTTGCTGTATTGAGAGATTTTGTATAATCATAGGAGTGCTTGACCTGCAAAGAGAAATCGCTTATAAGACAAAGGAGCTACGCTTATAAGACACAGTGCTGAGCTTTTTGAGAAGAAAAAGCTATTTGGAACAAGTGCTGCACTTTTTAGTGAAGGTGTATGTAAAGTCTGTTTAGGTTCCTAACAGAACAGTTCAGGAGAAAACTTGAAGAACAGACTTTCTGGAGGCAGAAAGAGTTTAACCTTGTTTAACATTGGTAGTTGCCTGATGCTGCTCTAGTGGCAACCTCTAAGCCAGTAAAGCTGCGTTAAAGTGTGCTTGATAAAGCAGGGAGGCTGGAAAGAAGCAAGGAATAGACCCAAAACGATACACACATAAAACTACAGTTTCAAGTCAGTAACCACCTCTACGGGGGGCAGGGAAGCTGCTCAATGTTATTCACTGCCTGCTGATCAACACAGAGACCATCATAAGCCCAAGCAAGAAATGGCCTCACAGAAACTTTCAAACAGTTCGTGAACAAGCAAGCCTGTAACTGAACTTCTTTAACCTCTCAGAAAAATTGGGAAAACAGCAAAAGATTTTTTGAGAAGCAGGTGGTTTAACCCCGGTAACAGGAATGTAGTTTAAGGTACAGCATATGCAGGTTAACACACACATTAGTCCACTCTTTCAGTTGTTTACCACTGTATTACATTGATATGATATACATATCTTCTATATATATATTGTTAGATCTTTGATTGATGAGTATTAGGCATCGGCCTGGCCTCATATAATGGCATGCAGTTAATAGGATGTTTTTTGGAGATGTTAATATACGTAGTGTGTAGTTAACCATTGCGTCCTGGTGCTTTATAGTATGCTGTGGAGTTAAATGTTTCATTGTTTGCTGAGAAAATTGACCAATGAGAAGTGTAGGGGATATTTAAAGCCTGGATGTGCTTTTATGTTATGTATGTAAAGTGCACTGGCCAGAGCCTATGGGTGAAAGCAGCTTTTACATGTCTGGCGAGAGACAACCCTTTGTATACCATTTGTGACCTGTCCTGGACAATGTGTCTAATGTGATTGACTGTTTCATCTACCTATGTGTGTTTTGGGTTGTGTGCCATAAGGTGACAAGTACGGTTCTTTGATGTTGATTAGGGTAGTATTCCATGGTCCAATTGACATTAATCCTATTAATTCACTGAAGGATGTTCTTCCCCCATAAATTAGGGGAACGCCTATAAGTTTAACTATCCTACATGCAACCTTCTCTAGCTGAAGTTGTTGGTTGTGCCATTGGTATATGTTCCACAGGTTGCCCATTTGTTCCGTGGTATGGAAGTTAGAGTGATCCCCATTCTGGTGCTGGTAGATCCCGAAAGTGCTGTGTAATGCCGGTATTGACCATACGGCAGTCTGACTTCTGTAAAGGGGAGTGTCTACTGTAGTCCCTATCTGTGGCTATTACCTGTGTTACATGCCTTTAATGTGTGCAGCCGTGTGTAATCTCCCACCAGGTTTGCAGTTATGGGTGCCATCTTTGTCGCACGCTTGTCAACATCCATCAGAATTGCCTACTGGACACTGGTATAGGGGCGCAGTACACATTTCACAATCTGCATTTAGCATTATCCGGTGGATGCTTTTGCATTATTAGTGGGGATGTAAGGCATGTGCTATACCCACATCCCTTTCACGGGCTAAAAGGTACAAACGGATTATCTGCCAAACAACACCGTGCCCATTTCTGCATACCAACGATCCTAGTCATGGCTGCAAAACCCTCGATTTGTACCCATTACACATCCTTCATGTTGTGCGGGACTGGGATGTGGACGCACTTTCTATGGGCTTTCGACCATCTGGGGATTTCTGCTCATATGTCCCTGCATTTCCCCATGGACCCTTGTCATCAACCTTAAACAGCTGTTGGTGCATATGTCTAGCTGTGGCGTAGTCACGGCCTCAGCTACTCCTTTCCAGGGTTGCTCGCTCGCATCTCATAGATATTGCATAGGGTTGAATTTTTGGGGTCCTACAATGGACACCAATGTGCATATGTAAAGTGTAGAACTTGTTGGACTTTGTCCATCTGGCCAGTGGTTTTGACTGCTGCTGTATGTTCCCCAATCGTGGATGTCTGTTTGACTACACATATTATGTAGTGCTATGACATCCAGGTTTTCAAACCTGAAACCAAATGGTGTACATCCAAAGATGCAGGTTATCAACTGCTTTAAATAATCCTCAGAGGTCACAATAGGAAATATCTGCCACTGTATTGTCAAAATAACACCACCAGAATATGTATATCCTATTAATTCATTGCAGGATGTTCTTTATAAGTGGGAATGCCATAGTTTAACCATCCTATGACCTTCCTCCCAGTTAGCGGCGTTGTTGGTGCGTGCCATTAGTATGTGTTCCGCGGAGTTCGTTTCCATTTGTTCCGCAGTATGTAAGCGAGTGATCCGCATTTTCTTGCTGGCAGATTGAGTGCTGTGTCGCTTCGGTATCGCATACCAATGATCTGACTTTTGTATAGGGAGTGTCTACTGTAGTCCCTATCTGTATTTCCTGTGTTATGCCTTACTGCAGCTGTGTCAATTCCACCAGGTTTGCAGTTATGGGTGCCATCTTGGTCAAGCACGTTTGTCCATCCATGGGAATTGCTGTTACTGGACACTGGTATAGGAGCTGTACTACATTCACAGCTGCATTTAGCATTCTCAGGTGGATGATTTGCATTATTAGTGGGGGGTAACACATGTGCTACCCATTATCCCTCCCACTGGGCGTGGATAGCGGATTATCTGCCAATCAACACGAGCCCCATTTCTGCATACCCATGATCCCATGGCTGCAACCTCGACACGGTACCTTATTACACATCCTTCATGCGGGAATGGGATGTGGACCGCACTTCTATGGACTACCGACAATCTGGGGATTTCTGTTCATATGTCACTGCATTTCATGGACACTTGTCATCAACTTTGAACATGCTGGTGGTGCATATGTCTTGCTGTGCGTGATCACTGGCTGTCAGTTCTTCTAGGTCTCTCGATGTAGCTGGTTCACATTGCGTCGGATACATTTTTATAGGGGTCCTACAATGGACACCAATGTGCATATGTAAAGTGTAGAACATGTTGGACTGTGTCCATCTGGCCAGTGGTTTTGACTGCTGCTGTATGTTCCCCAATCGCGGATGTCTGTTTGACTACCCATATTATGTAGTGCTACGAAAACCAGGTTTTTCTACAATTAACAAAAATGGTGTTAATCTAATGCTGAAGGTTAGCAACTGCTTTAACTAATCCTCAGAAGTCCCAATAGGAAATATCCGCCACTATATTGTCAAAATAACACCACCAAAACATGTAGATCCTATTTATTCATTGACAGATGTTCTTTATAAGTGGGAACGCCATAGTTTAACCATCCTATGACCTTCCTAGTTGATGTTGTTGGTGTGCCATTAATATGTGTTCCACAGGTCACCCATATGTTCCGCGATATGGAAGCGAGTGATCCCCATTTTCTTGCTGGCAGATTGGGTGCTGTGTACGCCAGTATTCACACGGCATTCTGACTTTGTATGGGGAGTGTCTACTGTAGTCCCTATCTGTATTTCCTGTGTTATGCCTTACTGCAGCTGTGTAATTCCACCAGGTTTTGCAGTTATGGGTGCCATCTTGGTCGTTTTTCCATCCATGGGAATTGCCTACTGGACACTGGTATAGGGCTGTACATTTCACACCTGCATTTAGCATTATCCGTGGATGCTTTGCATTATTAGTGGGGAGTAAGTCATGTACACCCACATCCCTCACGGGCGGGACAACGGATTATCTGCCAAACAACACCGAGCCCCATTTCTGCATACCCAGGATCCCATGGCTGCGACCTCGGCGGTACCCATTACACATCCTTCATGTGCGGGACTGGGATGTGGACGCACTTCTATGGACTCGACGATCTGGGGATTTCTGTTCATATGTCCTGCATTTCATGGACTCTTGTCATCAACCTTAAGCACGCTGGTGGTGCATATGTCTAGCTGTGCCGTACTCACGGCTGTCACGTCTTCTGGTGGAATGGTAACGGCTGGATGGAATTCTGTACGGATCAATTTTTGGGTCCTACAATGGACACCAATGTGCATATGTAAAGTGTAGATGTTGCTGGACTGTGTCCATCTGGCCAGTGGTTTTGACTGCTGCTGTATGTTCCCCAATCATGGATGTCTGTTTGACTACCCATATTACGTAGTGCTACGTAAACCAGGATTTTCAGAACTGAGAACAAATGGTGTACATCCAAAGATGCAGGTTAGCAACTGCTTTAAATAAACCTCAGAAGTCCCAATAGGAAATATCCGTCACTGTATTGTCAACATAACACCACCCAAACATGTAGATCCTATTTATTCATTGAAACATGTTTTCTTTATAAGTGGGAGAACATGGTTTAACTATCCTAGTTGGCGTTGTTGGTGTGCCATTAGTATGTGTTCCACAGGTCGCCCATTTCTTCCGCGGTATGGAAGCAGTAATCCCCATTTTGTTGCTGGCAGATTGAGTGCTGTGTGCGCGGTATTCAGCATGGCGGTCTGACTTTGTATGGGAGTGTCTACTGTAGTCCCTATCTGTATTTCCTGTGTTATGCCTTACTGCAGCTGTGTAATTCCACGGGTTTGCAGTTATGGTGCCATCTTGGTCGTGCCTTGTCCATCCATGGAATTGCCTACTGGACACTGGTATAGGGCTGTACACATTTCACACCTGCATTTAGCATTATCCGATTGGATGCTTTGCATTATTAGTGGGGAGTGAGGCATGTGCTACACCCACATCCCTCCCACGGGCAGGACAACGGATTATCTGCCAAACAACACGAGCCCCATTTCTGCATACTGATCCCATGGCTGCAACCCTCGACAGTACCCATTACACATCCATGTGTGCAGGACTGGGATGTGGACGACTTCTATGGACTCGACAATCTGGGGATTTCTGTTCATATGTCCTGCATTTCATGGACACTTGTCATCAACATTAAACACGCTGGTGGTGCATATGTCTAGCTGTGCCGTGGTCACGACTGTCGCTTCTTCTGGTTGAGCGATACTTGGCTGGATGGTATTCCGTGGGACAATTTTGGGTCCTACAATGGACACCAATGCATATGTAAAGTGTAGAACTTGTTGGACTGTGTCCATGTGGCCAGTGGTTTTGACTGCTGCTGTATGTTCCCCAATCGCGGATGTCTGTTTGACTACCCATAGTATGTAGTGCTACGAAACCAGGTTTTTCAAAACTGAAACCAAATGGTGTACATCCAAAGATGCAGGTTAATAACTGCTTTAAATAATCCCCAGAAGTCCCAATAGGAAGTATGCCACTTTATTGTCAGAATGACACCACCATAACAGGTAGATCACGACACTTTCGCCCAGTCTTACCGGCATTTCAAGTGTAATTGGCAGAAACATATAACTAAATAAATAATAATGCATATTTTAATAATAAAGTTAATACTATGTTATTTGGACAATAGCTTCTATTGACATACAATGCTAATGGGTGGTGCGGTTACCATACATATGGCTTTCTCAAAAGCCGACTTCACATTTCTAAACACTAGTGTGGTCTCCTTTAAGGCCCCTGAGCCAGTGGTGAACATTACTCAAGCCACTGAATCACTTACATATGCCTTCTACCAGCACCTACAGGACTGCATGGATCAGGCAATCCCTTACCCAACTGTGGGTCTTTGTACCAATGCCAAGCATCCAGTGTGGTGTACCCCAGCCATACACAAGCTCTACAATGAGAGGAGGTAGCTACTACAAGACAGAGCAGACTCCTTGTGAGTGTGACACCCTTGCTCATTATATGTGAAGAACTACAAGCTCTCATGACATCATCCGGGGCAGGTCCCACAGATATATCACCAAGGACTCGACAGACAATCATATGGCCTTCTTTAGCTATGTTGGACACCTGGTAGGAAACTCCCAGATATGCTCTGACTGGGTTCACAATGATGTGAAGTTTACTGAACATACACACATTGCCGACATACTGGCTGACAGGTTCGGTGAAGACATCTCAACCCCCTCCCCCCCACATGGAGAGATGTCTGTACCAGAAGATTGTGGCCCCCGAATGTTCTGTAACGCACAGGTGGGACATGCTCTCTCCAAGGTAGTGAACACAGCATCCATGGGACCAGATGGTGTCTCGGCTGTGTACACCGCGATCTCATTGAAAATTGGTTAGACCCACAGTTAGGACAGCTGTTCAATCTTAGCCTCACCTCAAGTAACGCATCTAAGTTGTGGCGCTGGCGCACTGTAGTCCCACTTCACAGGGGCAGTGCCTCCACTGACCCTGGTTATTACCGTCCCCATTAGCTTGAGAAGCCTTATCTGCAAAGACATGGGAAGGATCATACTGGAGCTCATAGATGATGACGACATAGGGGACCTGCACTTTGCATCCAACCCAGTTTGGCTTGGTCAGGGGCAGATCATTCGCTTAAAACTTGGTTGACGTTTTAGGAACAGTCACCGAGGCCATTGATGAGGGTCAGGCAGTCCATACAGCTCTACCTACCTCGACCTGGCAAAGGCCTTCAACACAATACCCCTCGGGTATCATTGATAAACCCATCGGCTTGATGTGAACCCGTACATCGCAGAGTGGGATGGGTTGCAAACTGGCTAGGTGACACAACCCACACGGTCATCAAGTAGTTGCTGGCACCATGTCAGACTCACTGCCAGTCTGGCGGTGTCCCACGGGCTCTGTCCTGGGTCCACTCTTTTCTGCATCTACATTTCCAAAGTACAAGCAAACACAGGGGGGTTATGGCTGACATTGTTTGCAGATGACTGCGAACTGGGTGCCATAGTGGGACGGACATCTGACACAGATATCCTTTAAAGGGGCCTCACAGATATGGATATCTGCTGCCAGGGACATGGCCTACAGCTAAATGCCGGGTAATGCATAGTCATTGTGTACCCATCGGAAGAACAAGGTCACCCCTAGCCGCCATATGGGTGGCAGTCCACTGAGCACAGGGGGAATTACCAGGGATCTGGGGACCCAGGTTGTCAGTCACCATTCGTTCAACACACACATTGCTAACGTGGTTCGGTAGAACTTCTACATTGCCCACCTGATCGTGCAGGGATTCACATCTAGATCAGGTAGGTCATCGCCTCCTTGTACTCATTACTCATTAGACCCATGATTGAGTACATTGCCCTGTTCGGAAGGTATCTGACCGACACCTGCAGCAGCTGGGAAGGCCCCATAGGTTCATCGCCAGTGGATGCAGGGGTGTCAGGAATTTGCGTTATGCTGCCGAATGTAAGGACTCCTCCTCCATTCACTCACATACCACTTGTTCAGTGGTGACCTGTGCCTGACATAATGGTACATGTCGACCCATATTTGATGACTATGCTTCACCTAATGGATCTACATCCCTCAGAACCACAGGAGCAGGTGGCGTGAACAGAACCTTGACACGGTCATTAATAGAATGTGTTGGAGGGACAGATACATCACCCAGACACTCACTATGCTGTGGAACAACATCCCAGTACATGTGAGGCAGAGAACCTTGCTGGCCTTGGTCGAGGGGGATCTTGTCCAATGGATGGGGGATTGCAGATATACCCAGGGATTACATCATTGTCACTGCTTGACAGAGGTACAGCAATATAATAGGCATTTTATCTCCAGACTGGAGGGTTGGCAAAGGAAACATAACTATGGCCTAGGGTTATGGCTGCCCTTGGGTAGATAGCCTACTATGTACCTATGGACCTATGAACCTATGTTCATAGTTTGTCCCATTCACACTTTGTCTATCCCTATCCTCATTCATATGTATATTTCTGTGGCACATGATTGAACTATGTATTACCTGCAGGTATGCTGTCTACAGTGCACATACATCACGGTTGATTACAGTGTATCTGTGTACCTACCTCTGTGATACTGAGGACTACCACACATCCTTCACAGCATTACATGCATATGTCCATACTATTATTCTTTGGCCTGAGGGGGGCTGTTAGGGCAACGGTTACACGTGTCCCTGTTTGTGCGGCTGTCATGGTGGCCTTTCACCAGCCTCCGTTCCGATCGTGGGCCGGACGGTAGTGTTGGTGTGTGTTTGGGATGTGTTTTCACTGCCGGTACATCTGTGGGGGGGTGGGGTTGGCACATGTTCCTCTTTGCAGGGAGCCCCATCCTGGATATTTGTGTTATGCATCAACACTTGGCACGTGCCATATGTCCTGTGCTATTCCCACAGTCGTGTATGCCTTCCTGCATTACTACTGCGTGTTACTGGCTGTTTGTATCTGGTACACATGGCTATTATGGTGGATAGCTTGGCCTATTCCCATGCTATGACATACCCATCCATCCAGGCATATACATGTTATTCCATCCTTTGCGTTGGCCGTGGGTGTTTGGCCGTCCGGCAACGCTATTCTCAATGTGTGATGTCCCACCTTCACCTTCTGTGCCTGTGGCACCCTGTTGGGGCGTCCTGCTTGGTGGGCAGATGTTCAGCCATATGTGTTGTGTTTGACATGTCTGCATAGCTAATCATCAGTATGGTAGCTGAACATACTGCCTTGTCCAGATGTGTACAGTTATGGGCACTGTGGCGTGTGCATGCCTATGGGGTTTCGACAGGTCCATACCACATGCGGGATGTACACATTCTGCCAACACATTCACATGCAGCCATTTGGATATCTGTACCTGAGGTGGGATGTTAACATGTGGAGTACATATTTGCCCGCGTGGCACTGCCTAGGACAATACTTCTTACTACATTTCAGGTATACCCATTGTGTGTAGGTGTGTAGCTGTGCAAGGTTGCTAGCTGGGTTGGGTGCACGATCGTACATGGGTGCGGGTTACATGCTATGACGGGGCTGTTGTGTATTATATTTGCATACATGGGTTCTGCTTCTGGATATTACGCTTAGGCATACGCCGTCCTATGTGTATGCAATGGGCACTTTGCTGGGTGTAGTACATGTTGCTATGCACATGTTTGTCTGTGTTTAGGGTATCTAGTTTCCTTCTTGATGTTATATCGACACGGCTACCCGGCTGTGTACTCTCACTACTGCTGGTGACCATGCCCATGTGGCTACTTCTATGTAGGTGTGGCGCGCTGACATGCTGCAGTACACCTTCACTGGGTATGCCTACTGACAGTGCATTGCGTGACGGACACGGTATTACGCGTATCCTTTGTTCCTTGGACGGGTACACTTTGGACTTCGTGGGTTAATGCTTGGTTCTCCGTTTTGTGTGAACGGGTACTATGTTGCATAGTCTGGCGACGCTTTCATTATCCACAGTGAGGACCCTGGCTGGTGCGGTTACTATTGCAGGCGGCCTGTGGAAGTCAGCACTTTAGTTGCTCATCGCCTGCCGGCTTGTACACCTGGCGCATCCTACTTGGAAGCTCGCTTCACGTGCCCTCCGTGACGCGTCTGTGGTTTCTTGGCGCACGCACTCATTACTATGCATATGGCGCTGCTATGGTGATTATTCACTGCACTGCCGGCGCAAGCCTTACACCGGCCTTGCGCCAAGCTTCATGAATCCCGGGGACTGTCACAAAGCAAAATCTTTCTCACAGCATCATCTTTAATAACACACAAGTCTGTCTTTTATCAATTCATCCCTTAAATCACCAAATCTGCACGTTTTAGCTTTATTCCTCAAGTCAGTTATATATGCTGCAAAAGTTTCACCAGGCTTTTGATCCCTTGAGTAAAACAAGTGCCTTTCCATTGTAACATTTGTCGGGGGTTACACATTTCTCTGAATTTACGTTTTAAGCACTCATGGTCCTCCCTTGCCTCAGCCAGTAAAACCACATGATGTTTTTTCCCCTCTCCTGCATAGATAGCAGGTGCATGATTTTAT
>NW_025051682.1:0-11745 GCF_019279795.1 Protopterus annectens | reverse complement strand
CAAAAGATTTGTATGTTCAGATCCTAAAGATGCAAAAAGACATTTTTCTTAAAACATTTAAAAAGCTTCCTGACACTGTATCTTAATATTCTACTGTTAAAGAACTACAATAAGGTTTGATATTTCTTTCTTTAATCTGACAGTATTTGTGTTACATGATTTGTAATTCTGGTGTGACATAATTATATTACCTTAAGAACTTGTCATGTAATTTACACATGATGGATTTGGTGTGACAGTGTGCAGTGACAGGATATATGCTTGTTAGATTTGTGTGGATTAATAGAAGCATTTAAATTCCTGTATTTACTTTTTCTCTTTCTCTCACATATGCTTGCTGTGTAAATAGATAATATGTTAATTTTACTACAAGCTTTGGAGTTACAGCCTTCTGTGTAAGCTAAATGATTTTGGAGGGAAAAACATTCCATCTCAACATTCTAGCAAGAAAATCTTCCCCTCAGAGTTCCAGCTGATGCTCTGCATGAACATGTGCACACTACAGTCTCTCTGAGATGGATGGTGATGTCATCATTTGTGAGGAAAGAAGGACAGTTTCAAATACACAAGTCTGCTTGTTTTCAACAAGTATTCAATAGCACTAACTTTTAAATAGATCTGGCTATTATTTAAAGTGTTTTCTCTTCATAAATGAAGGTTGCTTTTTAAATTTAAACAGATTCATGTCACATAATATATTCAGTGACTTTTAGTGTGCCTGCATGACTTCAAAGCAAGCTGCTACTTTCATAAAGCAGAGTGAAAATGTTTCTGGAAACAAATGAACAGGTTAGTTTTATATATTAAAATTCTAAAGGATGTGTAAAGAAATGAACATATTTTCCTATTCAGAATATTTTTCATACAATATTTTATATTATAATTGAAGTGTTTAATTTGACAAATGTTACAAAGTATACCTGTTCATATGAAAGTTTCATGTTCTTTCTATTCTCTGCTCTCTCTTCTCAGAGGCTGGATGTGATATTTATGATTAGTAGTTTATGTTTAAGAAAGCCTTTACTTATTTGAAAGGTTTGAAATAACTATCTTTAATATGATTAGCTGAATCTACATGTATATATTTAAGCCCTTAGATTTACTGCATTTAGCCTGCTTGTTTCTGTTTTAATTAGATGTTCAAAATGTTTACTTTAAAAGCCTTGTCTTTTCATGCTGTTTTGCTATGTTACATCTATAGCTTAGAAGAATAGTATGGCTACATAACCTAACAGAGTCATTAGTAAAATATTCAAAAAGTAGATTTAAAATGATATGTATGCACATTGTTGTACATTCAGTCCAATATATATGATGCTGTTTAAGTTACTATTTAATAATATAATTATACTTTATTCATGTATATTAACTAGTGTTAAAACCTTATAGCTTATAATATTTCATTTTGAATAGTTCCTGTACCATTATTATCTAGTTAATAGATGCATCTCCAGACTGAATTGTTTTTCATTTTGAGATATGGTTGCTTGGTAGTTGTTTTTTGCTTTATTTGAACTATAACTAAATACTCATTCTACAGGTATTAGTGCTTTTATCATACTAATGGTCATGTTGATTAATGAAATTATCACTAAAGTACTAAAGAAGGTTCAGTAGATAGTGCATGACTATTATCTTTAGTTCAGTAATGCTATGCTTATTTACTAATATTATAACGTTACCAGTTGGTTTTGTTATACTTATATATGTTATCTTACATATCTTTCAGTTTTAATTGTATTACTTCTTATGATAGAGTGTTCTAGTTAAGCAGAGTGTGATTTATTTATTATTTACTTGTTTCTCTTTCTCTTGAAATACTTGAGGAAATACATTTAATCACTATAAATTTCAATTTAAGGATAGGAGCTTTAGATTAGTATTAGAAGTAGGGATTAAGCATGTTGGACGTCTTGAAATTAGTTAATTTTGTATATATTTTAGTAGTATTACTCGGACTTTATGTTATGTTAGGCTTCCTTTGAGTAATTTGTATTCTTACTTGAGGTTATTATTATCTATAATTACAATGTTTTTTTCATGTTCTTCTGCTCTTCCTTTATCACAGAGGGATTGGTGGGTAGGCACTAGGGTTAGGATAAAGGTTATTATTATACATTTCATGGTTCTTAAAAACCTTTTTCTTTTTTTTCAACAAATGTTATTTGATGACTTGCTTGAATACTTAAAGACTGTTTTTCTTTTATTTTTCTTCTTCTTTTTAATGTTGTGTTGGATTTGCACCTTGAGTTCACTTTTATAGCATCAATAATGATTATACTTGTAGAATACGCCTGTTGACATAATTTTAGATTCTTGGAATGTTAGAGGCATTCAAGATAAAGCGAAAAAGTCACTATTATTTCATATGATCTTTAAATCACAGGCTAACATTTGTTTTATTCAAGAGACCCATATTTCACGTATTGATTGGAATAAAGAGTTAAAAAATGGATCAAAAGATTATAGCTTCAGATGACTCATCTAACTCCAGAGGTGTAGCTATAATCATTAAACAAAAATTCATTGGGAATATTATTGATGAGAAATTTGATGATGAGGGAGGTGGTGCTTATTTATCGCTTCTATTGCTGGTTTGGACAAACCCTTATTAATTTTAAATCTATATGGCCCATGTAATTCACAACATTTGTTCATTTTAAAATTTACAATATTCTTGCATCCTATAAGGATCATCATATTATAGTGGGTGGTGACTGGAATGCAGTTATAAACCCTGTAATTGATCGTTCCCGCTCCACTGTCACCTATAATCTTCAATCTACTCTGGCTCTAAATGATTTGATGACAGAATATAATTTAATAGATCCCTCCACTGTTAAAAATATAAACAAGAATGATATATATACTTATTATTCTAAGTGCTATCATTCGTGGTCCAGATTAGACTTCTTTCTAATTTCAGATTATATTTCAAAATATATTGTGGACTTTACTACAGAACCCAGATTCTTTTTGGATCACTCAAGAATTTCACTAAAATTGAACATAAAACCCAATATCAAAAATAAAACTATGTTTAATAAGTGGACCTTAAATAATAACTTATTGTCAAATGAAGATATTTGCAAACAAGCATCAGAAATCCTAAACGAAATGGTGAATAGTCTTGAATCATCAGACATTCCTTATGACATACAATGGGCTGCATGTAAAGCAAGATTAAGAGGTTTATTTATTAGTAAAGCTGCTTTTTTCAAAAAACAATACTTTAAGAAAGAGGAATTCTTAAAATCAAGAATTTCTTCATTGGAAAATCATCTTAGTCTGAACTATGATGCTACTTTAGAAAAACAAATTTTTGATTGTCAGAAAGATTTAATTCTGCTTCACAAAAATAACCTCTCCTTAGCTGAACAAAAGCTACTTGCTTCATATTCAGAGTGGGCCCGGGTTCCATCTAAATTGTAAGCAAGAATTATTAAAGTTAACTTCAGAAATCCAAATATTACATCTTTATCTTATAATAACAGATTATATAATACTGATGAAGAGATTATTCAACTTTTCACCTCTCTTTACACTGAGTTATATTCAGGTTCTTCTAATTCTGTTAAAGATAATCACTCAAAACTCTTTTTAGACTCTTTGCAGTTCCCTAAACTTAATGATAATCAGCAAAACTACTTTCTACCCCTATATCGATACAAGAAATCTCGGATTCAATAGATAATCTTAAATTGGGTAAATCTCAGGGACCTGATGGTTTTACTCCAGAATTTTTCAAAACTTTCAAATTGGTAGTTCTTCCCTTTCTATTTAAAGTTTACAATCATATAAGAGTTAATGATATCTCAGATATTCATTGGAACACATCCAAAACCATTCTAATTCTAAAATAATAAAGATAAATCTGACCCAGTAAATTATAGACCCATTTCTTTAATTAACGTGGATATTAAGATTCTGTCATCTATTCTGGCTAACAGATTGAAGCGGATTTTACCCTCAATTATCTCATCAGATCAATCAGGTTTTATGTCTCAGAGACATGCTTGGGATAATACTCTATCTTTAGAGACTATACTTCATCTCATTAAGAAAAATCCAAACCCTATATATGCTTTGATTATAGATGCATCAAATGCCTTTGACAGAGTATGTTGGAACTTTCTATTTCAAACTATGTTATGTTTTAATATTCCCTTATTCTTTATAAATTTTTAAAAGTTTTATACAAGAATATGTTTACTAGACTATACATTAATGGTCAATTTTCTGTCTCGATAAAGATCACTAAAGGAACAAGACAGGGTTGTCCATTGTCCCCTTTTCTTTCAACATTTACTTAGAACCTTTGCTATTGTTTATTACTCAAAATACTTTTCATAACATCCCTAGAATTCTTAATACTAATATTCATTTCTCTGCTTTTATGGATGATTTAGTAATCTACTTTCAAACTCCATTATCTAATTACAGAAAAATAATGAATTCTATTGATTATTTTCTTTGGTTTCCAACTATCTTTTAAATTCTACAAAAACTCATATTTTTCCCTTAAATCATTTAGCACACAAATCTTTTTTTTGTTTCCAGACGATCATTTTCAGTTTACTTATAATATAAAATATTTAGGAATCAATTTAGAACACAATAATAAATCTTCCTTTCAAAATAATATTAATAAATTATGGAACTCTATATTGTCTGATATGGACAGATGGAAGTATCTAAACCTTTCATTTCTTTCAAGGGTGGCCATTATTAAAATGAATATTCTGCCTAAATTTCTTTACCAATTCTCATCATCTGATCAGATAATTTCAAAAAATGTTTTTGAGTCTGTAAATAAAGCTTTGGCAAAATTCATATGGTTCCCTAAATCTGTTAGAATTTCCTATTCTAGATTGGCATTTTCAAGGACAAGGGAGGTTTGGGTTTACCTAATCTTTATCTCTATTATTTGATTGTCTCATCCAATAAACTTCTTACTATCTCTAAATTCAATAACACTTCTTATCCAAATCACTCTTTATGGATAAAATTATGGTATAATTATGTCATTTCTAATAATTTAAATCCTGAAGCTATTCCCTTTATCTCTCTGGATAGTTTATTTATTAAAAATATATCTACAGTATTTAAACAAAAGATTAGAGATTTCCAAACCTTACTCAAAATGTGTAAACTAGAAAAGATCTTGCACCATGTTCAGCTAATTCATCTAAACCCAAATATATTATTGGACAATAAACTTTTGAACTTAACAAACTATCCTTTAATTAAAAATCTAAAAGTAGGAGATGTTTTGAAATATCTTGACTTGCCTTTATCTGACTGGCGTAAGTTATTGAAAGTAAACTGGAATTACTCACCAATTCTTACACAACTAAGAGCAATAGTTAAAAACAAATTTGTATCTCTGGTCCCCATAGACTCACAATTGAAAAACCTTAACACGATTATCAAAATACTTTCATCATCTGATAAAATGCTCTCAAACTCATATAAATTAATTAATTCTTTAATGATGGACCACAACTGTCTGTTATCTAATGTTTGGTTGAATTATAATTCCCAATTGTCAGAATCTCAGAAAGTCCTGGCTATTAGACACACTAAGGAATTTATCCCTTTTAAAAAAATAGCATACACACAATTAATGATTAATAATGATGCCTACTTTACCCCAATCAAATAAAAAATTTAACCCAAATAAGTCCCCTTCGTGTTCATGCTGTTCTCATCCCCAAGCAGACCTCCTTCATATTCTATGGTATTGTCATTTTTCTCACAGATTGTGGACATCTTTGAAAGTCAGACTGCAGAAAATGGGATATCAAAAATCCACGTTGACGTGGGGATTTGCTATTCTACATATTCCATTGATTCATCTTTCAAAAGTTGATATTCATGTTATCATTTTTATTTGCTCATTACTAAAACTTTATATAATACAAAATTGGATTGATCGTTCTAAATTAAAATGGGTTACTTTCCAGAAAATGGCTTTTAAATTTATTGATGCTCAAAGATACTTAGGTGGAAGTCCAAAAAAAAAGCTATTAGAAAGGTTGTGTTAGAAAAGGTTCTAAACATATTAAATAGTTAATGTTAAATATTTTTTTTTCTCTCAGGTTGCCTAACTTGTATATAGTGTACATATGGTGTATGTTTTATTTCTAAATAACTTATCAAAATCTCATGAAGGTTGTTATCACTAGATGAATTGTTATATGTTCATTTATGCCTTCTTGTTATGTATAATCTTTTAATTGTCTTGCTATTCATATAATTAATAAAAAATTTTTTGAGAAAAAAAATACCACCATCTTATAACCAGGGACTGAAATATGTGCAATGCATAAACTGTAAAAAAAAAAAAAAATTGCCAGTGATATAACAGGAAGCACACTCACACTGACCTTTGGTGCTGGAAGACCACAAGGCTGTGGGTTTTATTCCCACTCCAAGTTACTGGATTAATGATAATGTAGTGCCTAGTTAGAGGGTGTTGCACTCCTGACAGTGTCATTCTTTGGAAGAGATATTAACCAAGGTCCCCTCTGCTTGAGTTGGTTGATGGAAGCTCATTTCCCCTACCATTATAAATGCCACTTTGGGTCTTCCCTGAAAAGAGGCCACTAGTCTAGTGAGACTAACCTGGTCAGCAAAGGATGAATATATATATATATATATATATATATATATATATATATATATATATAATAGAATATAATGACAGAACAAAAGATGAATAACTGCAATAATAGTTCTGTAGAAAGTAATCGTATGAATCAAATCAAAGTTTATAAGTAGCTTACGGATGGCTACATATTTAATAACACTGGCCAGCACACCTCTCAACCTCTTAGCACAAAAATTCTAGACAAAGTCAAAAATAATGGGAGGAGGACAAAAACAGGGACAGATTTTAAGTACTGCTCTTATAAACTGCGGAAGTTGCTAGAGTAACATCTTTTACTTTAGCATGATTTTTTTCTGAAGGATATGAAGTACGAAACTCAACTGTGTATCATTATTTAGTGACTTCAGTCCTCAGTGATTTGCTAGAAAACTGCAAGTTGTATGAGGAACAGACCAAAATATGAGGCAAAAATCTGGACATTCTGTAAGATTCCCAATAGCTGAATGGCATGATGACTGGAAATGCTTGAAGTCTTGGCTGCAGGACTTTAGTAGCCTCAGAGATCGCCAAACAAAAGATAAAGCCACAAAGTGAGTTTCAGATCTTGGGTACACAGTTGAAGACGCCACGTGGTCAGGGAGAAGAGGACAACAGGACAGGAATGCAAGAATGCATACAGCAAGAAGTAGTGTGCTCATATAAAGATGTGCGTGAGGGTAGGAAGGTCACACTTGGTGCTTTATGGTTTATTTTGCTCTGTTTGGATTCTGCCATGCAAATTATCCATTTATGCTATGAGGACCCTGATAACCATTCTACCACATAGTCTGTCACATATACACTTAGTCACTCCAATACCACTTCCTCATTTGCTCATTTCTCACATCAACCTGACTCCTTGACTGCATATTTTTGACATAAGATCTTCTCAGCTAACTGTTTTGTTCACTCATTCCTTTTCATTACCTGATGCTATCCCATCAACCAATGGGTATAAGAGAGAAACATTTCTGGATGGGACATCAGTTTACTGCAGCTCATAGCCTTAACACTATGGTATAGTACCAATTGTAAAGCCCTGTAGGAAATATCTGAACCTGTAGAAACCTCTCAATGCAGCTGTTCTAATGTATAAATGGGCAATTACCTTGGAACCAGTTTTCAATTATATGGAAGCCAGTTTACATTTCAGATCTTATAACATAACTGTTGATGAATTATTTCCCATAATGCCGTATGTGGCTGCTCAGTGACTATGCAGATATAAAACTTTCCTCATGATCCTTACCTCAGGGCTCTCATTATTCTCCTCCATTTTGGGTTGATGGAATACCCCATTTTGTTTATCAGTGTCCTGTTTGACAGCTTGTAACACTGTACACTTCCTTAAAGTGCCTTCCTCCTTCCTGAATCGGTGATTTAGACTACAAATGTAAAAACAAAATCATAGTAAAAAACAGCATAAATGATTTTTCTACAGAAAAGCAAAAAAATATACAGTAAGACGACTGCAACACAGCATCAAGAGAATGTAAAATAATATTTTATGCTATTTTAGGCTTGGCTGTGTGGAATAGACTCCCAATGCCCTGAATGCAACCCAGGTAACCCAAGTTCAATTAGTGACCCAGGTAAATGACAAGGCAGGGGGATGGGAGTGGGAGGCAGGATTGGCTTAAGTGTTCCCAGTCTGGCAGTGCTCCTGTGCAAGAACCTGCTAGCATGGAAGCTGTGTACTTCAGAAATGTAGACTTAGAATCCCAAACCAGTGATGATAGCCCTTGGGAAGCATGTCTGTGTAGAGGACTGCAATGAATTCCCTATGGAGATGCAGTACTCATGGCATTTCCAGGGATGGATTAGTGCAAGGAAAAACACCTCCATTGGAATGATGCAGGTCACTGATTGGAGGAACTGCCTGCCTACTAGGGCTAGAAAGACAAGGTCACCTTCGGATCTCACTCCTGGGGATAAGCCTGACTCACCCAACTGGTGGGATGACTGCCCTTACTCACAGCCAGGTTAGTAGGATAAGTTCATCTTCAGGCCCTAGGCAGGGGTACACCAGATGTGGCTGGTCATGGTGAGGGGTACCCACTTCCATGGCATTACTAGTGGATACAGGGCATGAAAACTGGGGCACAAAGTACCCTCATATTTGCCTGGATGATAGCCCCTACATACAGATATCCTATTCCCAGTTGAAATTTATGGTTAGGGGAAAGAATGGGCATCTGTGATTGAAGCAAAACTTGATGACTGGCAGGAATGGGAGCAAGATGCAATAGAAAAATTATTTTATAGGTTCATAATTAGTTACTAGGTATGAAGTCCAGGATACCATTGATGAGGCTAGCTCAGATTTTTAATTACCCCAAAGCACTGTCAGATTAACTGAGTTACTCAAGGTCACACAGTAGGCAAATGAAGGCTGAGAAAATTAAACTGTGTATTACAGGATGTACCTCACTAACAGCTCACTGCATCAATCCTCTGTGCCATTATTTTTTTTTTCAAATTAAGTCATTGATCCAGTCCAAAAAATTATACCATGCCATATTCTAATGTAACCAACTCCGGACTTTTGATTTGCTGTCAGTACATTCCAGCAGGAACCAATCCTGTAATAACTCTCAAATGAACATTTGAGCTTCCAGTACTGATGTCCTTACAGGAAGTTATAATATTTGTGTATCTTTATTTTGAAACACACCACACTTACAGAACAGTTGGCTCATGGTACTGGGCCACCCAATCAAAAAAATATTATTTTGTTATTTTAAGTTTTTTTTTTAAACTTTCTTTCAATCAAGGACAGAGCTCAGAACTTTGAACATTCTATTGTGCAAACAAGGAGAGCTGAGAATGGCCTATTACAAGTTAAAAAGACATGAAACTGGCTTACTCCACTTATCAGGCTGTTTATTAAAAAGTAATACTGGAAGACAGCAACACAGTGTTATGACAATTCTAATTATTCAACACCAGTACAGCATATGCCTAAAAAATGTATGTAGAGGACAGGCTTTATGTGAAATGGTGCCCTAGGTGAAGCGCTTCATGGTGGCCCTCTTCCTGCCCACTGGTCCTTTTCATGCACATCTCCTTTCATCTTTTTCCTACATCCTTTTAACGCATCCTAACTGGCCAAGACTGCACTGCAATACTTATGCAGGGACTAACTGAATTAAACCAGGGATCAGGAGGTTGCTGCTACAGATGATTTGACGTGGATTTTAGAACTTTTTTCCAGCCATTTGATCCCACAAAAACCTGAACAAAAAATACACTCAGTCTTAATTTTTTCTTGTAGGGAAGAAATAATTTAGGTCTGACAAAATATCAGTTTACAATAAACTGAGAAGGCAAATCATTTGAGAATATGAAAGTTTTACCTAGGCCATGGCATTCTACCTGTCTCCCTACCCTCAATAAAAGACAGCCCCCTCATGATCTTTACTTTGTCATTTTATGCTTTTTTTAACTTTCTGTCAACTGAGGAAAGAGCTCAGAACTTTCAGGAAACAAACCCACAATTATATTTTTTGCTAAAAAATTCACAAACAGATGTTCAAAAAATGGAAACAATACTGATAGATATTGTGTAAATTAAAATGCTTTCCCCAATATACTGTGTGTACAGTGATAAGAAATGTGCAAGGCCAAACAGCAGTTTTCAAAATAATATACTTGCTTTGCAAGAACAGTTATGTAACATAACTGTGGGCATTACTGTAAATGCATCCTGTTATAGAAAAAAAGGAAGTTAACTTTCTTGGCTTTCAAATACAAAAATAAATAAATAAAATACAGACAGGTCAAGTGACGCAAAGATGACGTGGAGAAACTGTTGTGAAGTCTTCAGATACAGCGAGGACCAAAAAAGGGCATGAAATAACCATGGACTTTTTCGTGACACAGACAGAAACCAAAAGAACAAGTCACAAGGACATTAAAAATAACATTGGTTGAAAAGAGTATATAAACTGGACAGTATGTTTCATTCAGTAGTGACGTCTTTGACTAAGTGTGCCTTAGTCTATTCTTCTGTCTAGCTGTGTTATAACAGAATTGAAATAGCTCTGACAGAATTAACTGTTTGGCAAGAATTTGTTCTGAGACAAATAAAGTATAACAGATACAATAGTACGGAGTTTGTCTGGTCACTTTTGGACATTTTCTTCAGTGGTGAAATGAAGACCTCTGCTTGACTTTTCTTCAGAAAAGAAAGAAATACATTTCTTCAGTGGTGAGCCTTGGCCAGTGGCTGTGACCATATATATGTTACCAGCAGTTAATATTACAGAGGGATCCTTACTACGTTAATGCAAAAGACTGACAGTTCCAGTGTTCTTCAAACCCAAAAATAGGGAAAAGATTAAGATAAAGAAAATACATTAAGGGACAATCAATCACAGGAACAAACACAGAGGGATACATAAAAAATAAAGTATACCCTATGAAATACCAAATCATGGCGGCAATAGGCATTAAAGCAACAAATTAACAAAATACAGGTTATCAGTTGGCAGCAAAGTACAGGGATCTTTAAAGCAATGGAAGACAATGTTGATATACAAAACTCAATGTTAATTAATTAAACAAAGGGGACAGTAAAAGACAGAAAAATACTCTACTGGTTTAATAAGCCAGGACAGATTCAGAATAAACACAGACATAACCTACAGCCATACAGATTTAAAGTAAAGTTAATACAAATAAACAATGCAATTAAATGTTGGGTATGCAAGTCCAGATCTACATCTGGAAATGTAGTAACATTTAAGGCAGTACCTTTGACAAATCCTAAATGCAAAAGGTTCTATAGTAACAAGAGAGGGTCAACCCCCATCCCTACATTAAAAGTACAGTATGTCTCCAAAGGCAGCTTATGCATACAGCAAACAGGAACAATACTGGTAAAAAACAGTGACTGTAATGTCATATTTTCAAAATAATGTATTACATAAAATATAACAACAAACAGTCTTATAAACAAACTAGTACAGCAAAAACATCATTAGTCAAGCTGGTGTAATTGCCATCCATGTAATAATACACAGCAATACATACAGGTAGTAAAGTACAGAGTCATTAAAACTTAGACAAATAGCATTTTCAGCTAATAACAA
>NW_025051681.1:0-11538 GCF_019279795.1 Protopterus annectens | reverse complement strand
ATGGAGCGGTTAATAAGAACTGAGACTGCAAGCCAGGACCTGCAGCTAAGTTTAGAAATTAGTGAGTAAACCATCTGCTGCGCGGGTGGTAGGATTTAATTTAATAGTTTTTTTTACTGTGGAGTGTTGAAGGTGTGAGAGGCAAAGGAGGATAAATCTGTTATATGTAGTTGTCGAGGTAGGATTAGTTGTTAGATAGTTGCAGATAATGGGAGAATAGATTCTGTGAAGTGATGATGAAATTTGAGAAGCAAGATTGTTGGGTCTTGTTGTCAGGGGTTGTGTTGGTAGTTTTGCCGGGTTTTAAAGGAATTGCATTAAGCGAATTTTTAAAGTTTTGGAATGTTTGTTTTGGGATTATTACGGAAGAAAAGGTTTATCCATTTTTATTTGTTTTTTGGCCTGATTTTGAAGTTGTTGATTATTTTTGTCTAGTTTGGCCATTACTGTTTTTTCCAATTCTTCCAGGTATTGTCCCTGGTTTTTAATAGGGCTTTTGTGGTCCTATTTAGCCAAGGTGCATAGTTAAATTTGTTCGACATTTCTTAATGGGAGCTATTGTATTTATAACATTTATAAAAGTACTATTGAAAAAGTTGACTGCCTGGTCTAGTGCTAGAGTCTGTAGCAGGTGCCAGTTACATTGTTGTAGTATTCTATTGAGAATTTGTGGATTAACCTTGTGTTCATCTCTAATTGCCTTATCCTTTACTTGTCTGAGCCTTTCCTTCAATGTTATTTCAAATATTTCCTGTGATTTTAAACTCTGATGTCACTGCGAATATATACAACACAGAATCACTATCAGCCGGGTGTACTTCCACAAAAGTGCGTTTTGCCAAAAAACACTTTTGCTGAAGTATGCCTGCAGCTAGAGGGAGTCATGAGGGATGACTGTTTTGGAGAGCGTACTATGGTGTGGATAAGGGAATATTCTCTTTTCCTCACTCTAGTGTGATCTCAGAGTGAGAATGTTAAAGTGGGGGGTGGGTCGTTACTGATGCCATATCCTTTGGTATACGTTGTGCAATATAGAATGATTTCCTTGCTACCATAGACACTGTCATGGTTAAAGATAATATTACTGCCTACATGCTTTCCCAGTAGTAAGGGATATGCCTATTGGTGTTCCCTGAGGGGTGTCAGGAAGAGAGGGCTAAAACCTGGAGCTGAATTTGTTGACCAGTGGATTTGCAATATCTTCATTCTCAGTGTAGATTTCTTATTCAGAATTAGTTCATTGCATATCTATGCACTGCCTTTGAGGTTGTAGATTTAACTGGAGGAAGCCTTGAGATTGTCCTCAGGCTAGAAGGCTCTTTTATCCCCAAATTTGGCTTTAATAGACTTTATTAGTTCTCTGAGTTGCTTGTGTAGAATGATGAGGGAGAGATTGAATTGCTTGACACTGCACTTCCTAATTTTGGCATGATTATCTTCCTTTTATTATACTACCTATCGATGTTGGGATTCCAACATGATAACTTGTTTTTTCCCCCCATTCTTATTTCTGGTAGGTACAGACATATGTATGCAGACTTGTATTAGCATGATTATACAGTTTTTTTGATAACAATTCCACATAGGCAGTGGTTTGTTGGGCACTTGGAATTTTGCCAGGGACTCATTTAATAGTCAAAAGTCAGCTTTAGGATAATTCCTAACTGTTCCAGGGCTGGACATCCAAGCATTATTTTTAATACATACGAGACAGTTTTATGGTCCAACCTTTCCAATATGGAAGGGTTGCAGCATTCTCCCATGTTTGTTCAGATCATATCCAGGAAATTTGTGCTCATAGTCAGACCTGGATCATGGTCAAATGGGGCCCTAGGCCCTAGCTGCTTTCCCCACAGCTTTATCAATATCCTGTTACTAGACTTTCTTTCCTTAATTACTACAAAACACTGTTGAAACCTGTCAGCACATGTATTATTTCATTTTATTTTTACTTCTACAATGAATTAGTTGAACGAATGATCATAGACAGTTGGATTTTATTTAAAACTCTTATTTCAATTTTTACTGCAAAAACACTGATGGCCATTTGCTAAACAGTTGTACACTAAAAACAGAGTTTGCATAAGAACAAATAAACACTTCTTCCCTTGAAAATCACATTAAATGAAAATGCATACATTAAATTAAAAGACGTGCTGGCAACAGCATAGTGAAGCATGAATTAGCATCTATGTGAAGTGTTCGGAAATTCAAAAGACAAATGCACAACATATTTGCTAACAGCTTTGGACAGCTCACTGCATGTAAGTGTTTCCCCTTTCCCGGATGACCTAGGAGCACTGTCTGGTTAAGTAACTTTGTCAGAGTCACACATTAAACAAATGAAGGCTGGGAGAGTTTAAACTTGCACTAAAGAAGTAGCTTTTTGCCCGTAGTGTTTGATTAATTCAAGTACTAGATAGACTGTTGTAGCCTAACACTGTGCTTTTCACACTCATTTGCCTGCAAAAAAACAAGGTTAAGTAAAATGTGTTCAATGTTAATATATTAACATTTAATGCACAGACTATAGACTTCACAATGTCCAGTTTTATTCATAGCCAGATAATAAACACACTCATAAAACATGGAAACCAAAGATTGTACTGAAAGAACATGGGAAAAATACTGACTTTCTCGTTTACTACAATCAGTTCCTGATTTTACACCATAATTGCTGTAGGTCATAGAAACCAAGTACATGTGTGCATATGCCAACCATCAATTATATTCACTAGCATGACTTTGCCGCGTGGAAAGTGATCCCTGTATTGAACAACTCATAGTCCCATTCATGGTTACCACCCACCCCCCATGCTAGTTCATAGGTTCATAGGTTCATACTAGGCTATCTGCCCGAGGGCATTTATAAGCCTAGCATAGTTTTGTGGCTTACGCCACCCCTTTAGTTTGGAGAAACTATGCCCATTATTTTGCTGTGCCTCTGTCGAGCAGTGACACTGAGGTAACCCCTGGGGTGTATCTGTGATCTCCCATGCATTCTGTGTTTGTGCCTCTGTTATTGCAAATGATGCCAACTTTGCATTTCTCAGCCCTCTAGATTAGATGGGTATGGTAATGTCTGAGGTACAGTGTGTCCAGTTAGTGCAACAGTTCCAATGCATAGCCTAGGATTGTTAAAGAATTCAACAGAAATTTTATTCTGTTTGCCTTGCCGTGATCCATAGTTGTGAGACCATGTAGCACCTATTTCCTAATGACATAAAATATTACATGCACCCCATGCCTTTCATGAGGACCAAATTCAGCCGTTCCTCAGAAGATTCCTTAGCCACCATGCCTTCTGCTGCTGGCACATGCATAAGATGAAATAATTAAAGTTTGCACTTACTACTTGAAGTTTTGGCCCAATGCATTTTGGCACTGTGTTAGGCTGTGCTCAGGTATATAATCAAGTCTTCTTTTCTGGTATACAGAAGCATCATGTAGTTTACTGACAAATTGTTTGGTAACACACTACTCCGATTGTGGCTGAACTCCTTATACCACTTTCGTTAACCAAAGCTAATGTGTTGATGCACTCGTCGATGAAACTTTGGACATCATCTATATTCTTTATTCTGCCATATTATTTTATTATTGATAAATTTCTTGAAATGGTTTGAACTAGGCCTTTTACTTGACAAAGGCCACGTGACATGCAAAAAGTGATCCCCTTGTTAATTTGCCCAATATGGCCCTTATGGTATTTCATTGAAGAGTGTGCATACTATTTATGCATTCATGCATGTTTAAGAAAATTAATATCCATATTATACACCTACAGCAGGTATCATTCTACTCAGAAAATGGCTTTTCATATTACATGCATCATGTCTGTGAAGAAATTGTACTTTACAGTTTTCCTTCAGTTCTAAAAGATGCTAAAGGTGTGCACAGGTCACCTCTGAGTGAGACGGTAAGCTTACTGAATAGAGCTGGAGTTCCTTCGAGTCGAGGCAGCATAAGACATATTTTTTGAGACCCTTTATCATTTTGGTGAGGAACTTTATGGCGCCTTTCCAATTGCTGCAGGTGTCGGGTCAGATACATTCCTGATTTGGGCATTGTACCTCAATCACTGGTCTGATGAGTGATGAGTACAGGGAACGATGACCTCGCTTGATCTAAGATGTGAAACCCTTCATGATCAGGGTCGGTAGCAATGTAGAAGGTCTCCTAACTACTTTGGCAACGTGAAGTGTCAAACGCAAAGGTTACCTGTCAACTAAGGTCCCCAGATCCCTGATAACCTCTTTCTGTGCTTAGTGGATTGCCACCTATATGGTAGCTAGGGGTAACCTTGTTTTTCAGAAGGGTATACTATGGCATTTTTGGCATTTAACTTTAGGCCGTGGCTCTGGCACCAGTTATCTATTTCTATAAGACCCTTATGAAGGATATCTGTGTCACGTGTTTTCGACTATGGCGCCCAGTTTGCAGTCATCTACAAACATTGTTAGCCATAATCCTCCTGTGTTTGCTTGTACTTCTGAAAAGTAGATGCCGAAGACAAGAGTGGAGCCCAGGACTGAGCCACTGTGGGGCACCACTTGTGACAGGCTTTGAGTCCTGACATGGCGCCACAGCAACTCTGGATTCCTGTGGGTTCTGTCACTTGAGCCAGTTGCAACCCATCTTGTGACGTATGGGTTTATGAATTTAAGCTGGTGAGTTTTTCAATGATACCTGAGTGGGGTATTTGTGTCAAAGCCTTTGCCAGGTCAAGGTAGGCTATTGTGGACTGCCTTGCCCTCATCAATGGCGCTTGGTGACTGTTTCCGAAAAAAGTCAACCAAGTTTAAAAGGCACGATCTGCCTTTGACAAAAGCCAAACTAAGGTTGGATCCAATGTCTGCAAGTCCTTTGTCTTTATTTATGAGTTCCATTATGATCCTCCATAGCTTTGCAGACCAGGCTTGTCAAGCTGATGGGACCCAGTAATTCAGGGTCAGGAGGCACCGGCCTTTGTGGAAGTGGGACTACAGTGCTGCCGCATTACGCCACTCCTTGGGTACGTATCCTGAGGTGACACTAAGATTAAACAGCTGCCCTAACTGCGGGTATAATTCTCATTGAGTCTGTGGAGCACACAATCGGGTACACCATCTGGTCCCATGGATGCTGTGTTTTCGCCTTGGAGAGAGCAGTTCTCACCTGAGCGTTTGAGATGTTTGGGGGGCTACAATCCTCTGGTATAGATATCTCTCCTTTTGGGGGGGAGGAAACTTGCACTGAACCTGTCAGCCAGTATGTTGGCAATGTCTGTAGGTTCAGTGATTTTTACATCATTTTGAACTACTCCTGAGCATATCTGGGAGTTTCCTCCCAGGTTTCTACATAGCTAAAAAAGGCCTTATGATTGCCTTTTTGAGTCCTTAGCGACTTTTCTCTCAAAATTTGCCTTGATGATTTTATGAGAGATCTTAGTTTTTTACTTATAATGATTAAGGGTGTCTTCCCTTTTAAGGATTTTGCCCTATCTTGTAGTAGCTTCCTCCTTTTGTTGTAGAGCTTGTTTATGGCTGGGGTCCACAAGACTGGATGCTTGCCTTTGGTACAAAGAGTCTTTGTTTTGTTTGGGATTGCCTGAGCCATGCAGTCCTGCAGGTGCTGGTAGAAGGCATTTGTAAGTGATTCAGCTGCTTGAGTAATGGTTTCCGCAGGCTCAGGGCCTTGAAAGAGACCACACTAGTCTTTAGAAGTGTGAAGTCGCTTTGAGAAGTTCTTCATTGTGGTCTTTTTATCTGGGGTGGGGCGATGTGGACTTCCATTGAGATTAGTTTATGATCTGATCTCACCAATGAGGGTATACTTCCGGTGTTGAACAATGTGACCCCATGTTCATGATGATGAGATCTAGTATGTTTTCTCCTCTTGTGGGGATGGTGACTAGTTGTTCCATGGCATTTGAGTTTATGAACTCTAGGAACCTTTGGGCTAGAGTGTTAGCTTGAGTAGTGATCCCAGTCTATATTCAGATAGTTGAAATCACCTAGTATGATGGTGTTTGGAGATACATTTATCCCCTCCAGTGTTTTCAGGAAAGCTGTGTGAGGTTCCTGAGTTTGAGAGGGTGGCCTGTAACATGCTACAAATTGCAGAGCAGTCTTGCCTATGGTTAATTGCACCTGGATGGTCTCCGATGCATCGTGCATTGCCACCAACCTTGAGGTGAGGGTGTCCTTGATGAATATGGACACCCCCCTCCTTTCTTGGTGTTGTCCGGATTTTGGGGCCGGAACGCATGATATGAGGTAAAACCTGATAATGCCGGGGTGCTCTGAGGAGCCTTGAACCAGGTTTCAGTCACAGCACAGACATCGATGTTCTCCATACTGAGAAGGGCTTTGAGTGCGTGCATCTTGAGGTTGAGACTTCTAGCATTGAGCAGCATTACCCTTAGTTTTTTTCCTTTTTTGTGTTCTAGGGTGGTAGGTTTAGAATTTGAGCCTTGCCTAAAAAAGGCACTATGGGGGTGGCAAGAGCCTTTGCCAATATCCAGAAGCCCTATTTCATGTTGTTCCTTTTGAAACTTAGAATTGTTTTCCACTTTGGGATAAATAAAATGGATTTAGAATGACTGAGGTCCCCATCTGGAAAGATTTGCTTAGTGTAAATGCATGCTTTTATATTTGAGGGCGGAACACGATTTTTGCCTATATAACTTATCAGAGAATGATGGTAATATTTACTCTTTTTTTGGCTTTAACTGATTGTACAAGGATGTGCCTATGCAGCAAGTGAAAGGCAAATATAATCTTAAGTAGTTCATTTTCAGTAACAAAAATTTAAGGAACATTGAGTCTCCTTTTCTGAAGTCTGTTGTCTTATTGAAACTATGTAGTGAGCTTAGATAATACTCAGGTCAAAAGATTTGTCTTGAAATACTGTCAAGGGTTGTATCCAGACATATACAATAGTAGTTTTGAATGTTTATGACTCCTGTGGCCTTGACTGTTGACTACAGACTTTCTTAACGCACATTATCCAGCTGCTTCATGAATATGCTTGTTCCCTATTGTGAAGGCTGTCTTGTACAGATCTTAACTGAATAATTAGGATGGTAAAGCAAATAGTAACACAACATAAATATGTGCAGGAATGAAACATAAACTAATCTTGTATTTAGCCTGTATGTGTATTTCTGTCACAAACTCTCATATTCACCTCTTCCACCCTTTCTCTGACATCAAATAAACCTGCTTGATTCTAACCTGCTTCCATCAGCAATAACGTGCTTAGTCCCTTGTGTGTGCCATAATACACCTGCAGCATACAGATAAGGACTGAAGAACTGCTACTCTTATGACTAATGTGTAAATCATCTCACCTGAAACATGACCATACCACATACCTGTTCTGTATTCCATCAGATTAAGACATGGTTGTATGTACACTGCTTATTTGTGAAAACGTCTGCACAGAGCAGTATTGACTACTTCTAATTCCCATTCTAAGTTTACCACCTGAAGATGTGTTTATGAATGCACTAATACTTTGTCATCAGCAGCACAACTGAGCTTCCAGCAGTGTGCTTCAGACAGTGAGTAAAACAATACTTAAATAATTATATAGGTAGTACAATGTCTGTATGTTTTTACTGAATTTTGAAGAAGGTATCTGGATATGATGATTGACTCAAGTAAGTAGTCTATTAAAGTATTTCTGCACTGCAAATACTGCATATGCAACTGTGTTACATTGCTGGGTAACTTTGCACACATAATCCATCAATGTTATTCTGAAGTGCACTGCCATACTTCTCTCCAGTTACATTTCTTTAATATACCATTTGAATACTGAAGCAGTAAAGCATTTGCAAAAACATTCCATCTCCAGCAGGGAGACTCAGACAGCATGAGACAAGTGAAAGTGACAGTATAAATATGTACTATTTCCATGGAATCATCCCAGAATGAACTTGCAGGAATGCTTGATTGATAATCTACTGGTTTACATTTGTGATTGTTATTGACAGCCCATAATGTAAAACAGGTATACATTCCTTTCAGTAATTCAGTCTATATAAATGACAGTATATAAATCTTAGCAGAGAAGTATGTCATTACATGGAACAAGCACAGTGCTGTTAAATTGCCTGTCTCCAAACACATGCATTTGTCCCAAAACCTGTGATGCACAGTACAAGCTGTTCCAAACAATGACATTTTACTAAGTACAAATATGCATTTTCACACTGTTAAAGTCAGACTTCTCCTGTGTTGCTTGCTACTGATACTGTGATCTTTCAATTGTAAATTAGATAGGTAGGAGTTTTGTGTGTGTGTGTGTGTGTCTGTGTGTCTGCATATATGGATGTGGTTCTAGTGACCGTTCCTGGGATCATAGGAGGTTACTAGGCTATTGACCCTGAGGCCCTTATAAGCCTAACCAAGAGTTTAGCCCATATTTAGGCAAGTTAGAAAACAGAGCCCCTGCCCAGCAGGGACACAGGTGGAATCCCAGGTGTGTATTTTCTGTTTCCCAACCAGTTATCCAGGTTGCTCTTAAAAAGGGTTAATGAGGTACTCTGTTTGATGTGGAGAGGGAGTCTATTCAACAGAAGGGGGAGTCCTGGCATACAAATCTTTCCTGCCAACAAATCCTATTGATATCACAGATCAGTGTTGAGGTCACACACATACGGGTTGCTGTAGTGGAGCTTGACTTGGCCGCTGCGATGCAGTAGTCCCATCAAGGCCGCGTCTGAGATAGCTTTGTATGCGTCAGACGGAGGTCACCCCTCTGAGGAGTCTATATGAAACTGAGCAGAGGGACAGGCCTTTAGCCTGATCTGTATATGGTAGGAGTATGAGGCACTGGATTCTCCTGGTGAGGACCTCTGTGGTCACTCCAGCTGCTGCAAGTGCTTTGTGAGGTTCATGCCTAATTGGGTGTTAAGCTCAATAATTGGAGTCTTAGAGTAAGGGAAGAATACAGTAGGGATCTTATGACCTCTTTGTGCCTGGATGAGATAATTCCTTACTGATGAGGTGGGCCCTGTAGAAAGCTTTTCTGGACAATGGAAGCTAAACACGGTCATCAAAAGTAAGGTAGCTACTCCTTGTAAATCGTAAGTGCCCCAATCCCTCACCACATTTGTGTAAAATTAGGGGATTTTGCCAGTTAAAGCAAAGCTAATGTAATATATGGCGTAGATGTCACTCTCCCCCAAAGGGGATGATGTATTTTTTTGCACACCCAGCTTGAGGTCAATGCATTTCTGGCACCAGTCGCTTGTTTGGGTGAGACCTCTCTCTGGAAGATGTCCACACTACCATTTTGGGGAACTGATGATCATGCGCCCAGCCTTTCAGTCATCTGCAAACTTGGTCAGCCACAGCCCACTTGGCCTCCCCTTATATGTGTCTTCTTTGTCCTTGTGTAGTGCAGCAGCGGCCTTTTGTCCAGAGTTGCTGCTGTTATGTATTTTTATATTTAGTAGTGTGGGGAGTGGGCTATTAGTAGGTAACATCTACAAAGGTGTTACAGCGTAATCTTCACACATCTTGATGTACCTGTTTACGGGTTGTGCACGTGTCCGGTAGATCTGCTGTGGAAGTCTCCTCAGATGGTCTGTGTTGCACTGTTATTGGCAGGCTACAGATTGGTCATAGCTGCTCGATTCTACAGACAGACATCTGACAGACCCATATAACAGTCAGACACAGGCCCAGAATGGGCAGGCTCTTAATATTGCTCTTCCAAACTTACACAGTTGGTGGAGCATTTTTGTATTAGCTTGCAATTACTTCTTTGGGATGATATTATCTCGCATCTCTACTGTCTGACATTGCTGTTTTCTACATCAACCTTTATTGGTCTGCCAATAGTTTGTCACGCAAAATGCAATGTTATGACAAGCAGAACAGCTACATGAGGCATACATGTGGACATTCTGTGACACCCTGTCATTCCATGGCTATGGATGGTGCCCACTCACTTGTCATTACACACATAGTGACATGGCAGCCTTTGCATATCCCTGGCAGTCAACTTTCACAACCTGCTGCTGGTAGTAGGCACTGTGTAGGTTACTCAGACCTGTGTACTGTCCATATGTGTGTATTCTCCCCTTGTCCCTCCATTGCTGCAGCTTTCCTGAAGTAATAAGTATGGTCTTCTGACAGTGGCAAGCCATGTTGTAACTCCTACTATAAGTGTAGCTTGCATGATGCAAAATCAACTGGCAGAAAATCCAGTTTGGAACTACAGGCCCTGTCAACCACAGTATTGTAATTAGATGACTAAGCCACAACAGCCACCAGTAAGTGTTGTATACTTCCTGGACAGTATTAACTATAAATACAAATAGCACATTGACCCTGCAGCTTGCAGGCATGAAATATGTTAGCAAGTTGATTGGGCAGCCCTGGAATGTGTGGTCTGCTGCTGTTACAGCCTCCCAACTTAAAGTCATACAAATGTTGCTGCATTTCTTTGGGAAACACAGGGTGCATTGGGAGGGGGCACACCTTCCTCAACTACACATTTGCACAGACTGTCAAAATGTTTGCTTTTATATTTTGTTCCATTTAGCATAAGTATTGTACTTGTTGTGGAGAAAACTAGCATATCACTAAAAGACCAAAGGGTTAGAAAAGCAATGACAGACATTTGAGTTCTTTTAGGACTTCTACCCCTTCAGAGAGTTAATGCAAACTGTAAGACCTCCTGTGATATCACTCTGTAAGTGTGTGTAAGAGGACTATTTCATCATTGTCCCTTATTCTTGTGGTCCTTAAGCCACATATCTTGTATATGGCTTTGTAAGAACTGACTTGGCTAGGAGAGGCTGGGAGGTGCTGGACTCCAACATGACATCCATGCATGTGTCCCATGACACCGCAGTTTGCTAGTCCTCACATACTGCAGGTTTTTTTCAATGAGGGGACTACTGCATATTCTGGAAGACAGTATTTTTGACATTTGTCCTGTTGTCACTTCAGCGCCGTCCCAGTAGGCCACACTCCATTTCCTTGCATACATGCAGATACTATAGATATGCTCTCAGAACGCACTACTCCATTCATTGTTAAGAAAAGGACTTTACCTAGGCCTGCAGCAGTTGTGAGGACAGTGCTTTAGGGCTGACTCTGTCTGATGTACGGTACCACAGCTTATATGGGTTGCAAGGTACAGATAGTGTGATGTGTGACATACTTTTACTGTGGAGTAGGAGAGAGGTGTCAGTCCCTTGACAACCTAGTTGCGTGTATGTGCTTATGTTGCCTCTTTGCTGGCACAGCATACTGACATGCCTCACATCTGGCCTTGCCAGGACAGGCTGAGGTAGTGGTTCCTGAGTCCCATGCGCGCCTGTGGAACTGGCAGTGGGATGGCTGTGTCCCTTTCCCTGTGATGTTCCTGTTGTTTCACAGAATCATATTGTGTAGCATGGCACACAATTTGTGTGCACATGTAGTTGGAAAGTACTGCAGGGCTCCACCAGATATCTCAAGGCAGAACTGGGTGGGATTTCAGCAGCCCAAACACATGCCTCTACAATGTTCCTAGTTTTTGCATGTGCTTCAA
>NW_025051680.1:0-12834 GCF_019279795.1 Protopterus annectens | reverse complement strand
GTTTTTTTGGGTTTTATTTGTTACCTGTCAGGTTTTTCAATTTGGCATTACCTAAAAAGGCTCTAAGTGGGTAGAAGCCCAGGGGAGCACAGTTGCAGACTATTCTTTGCAATGCAAGATGGTCTTTAAACTATGTCCCTCCCATGCTGACAGATATTGAATCCTCCCTAGAAAGACACCAGAAATTAAACCAATTATTGAAGTCAGTCTTCTTTTGTTCATACTATGGTATTGTCCTTGGTGAAGGCAGAATTCTGGTCAGTGCAAGACATGTACCTGCCATTCAGAAAGATCAACATTCTGTCTCTCTCTCTCTGTCTTCATGCAGTTCAGGGAAATGCATCTCAGGTCATTAATGCCCACTTGGACTATGGTAGAATCATACTGGTACTTGTGGTGGACCACCTTGTGTGCGTACATAACTTGGCTGATTCAGGCTTCGGATAAGCAACTAACTGTTGCTCCAAATCAACACAACCAAATCTATAAACATAATATGTTCCTACATCCCCCCAGGCAAGAACATCCACACCCTAGAAAATATCCTTTGCTGGATCTCTGTAACTTCCCCCAGGAAACCATTATCCTAGGTGACTTTAATGTCGACTGGAACTCCTGCATATCCCCCAAACCCACCATACACCTTAACCTCTTTAACTTTCACCAAACCATTAACTCTCCTACTAGAATAAACAAATCCACCCACAAACAAACAATCCTAGACTGGATACTTACCAACAACAATCCCTCTCCTATAATAAGGTGTAAGTATACCCCCGGACAATATTAGTGACCACCTCCTTACCTTTATCACTAAAAAAAAAATGCAACATCCCTAAACAACCTACTTATCGGACCAAATATAATAGAACAGCATTCAATCTGTCATCCTTCAAACTGAACTCAAACAATATAGCTGGTCTACACTAAATACCTCCCAATAGATGATGCAGTTATGCATTTCAACAATACCTTCTTACAAATTCTAAACCAACATGCACCATCCCACTAGTTAAAATCAGATCCAAAGCAGCTCCTTGGCTCTCTGCTACTACTAAACAAACTATGAGAATGAGAAACAAATCATGGTCAATATGGAGATCCACTAAAAACCCCACTGACCATCAGACCTTCCAAACATCTAAGAAACAAAACAAAGAAACTTGTCATCCTAGATAAAAAAACTATAACTTCCAATACCAACAAAACCACAACCAAAACCCAAAAAAATTCTGGTCAGGAATTAATAAACTTCTCCATCCAGGCAATACCAAAACACCTACCCCAGCTAGCTTAGCACAAGAACAACCTAACATCATAGCCAACACCTTTAACAATTTCTTCTCTCAAACTGTTAACTCACTTGCAAGCTCTATGACTCCACCCCCCCCCCTCCAAACTACTCCCATCCCCAGCAATACCTACTGCTTAAAACTGGAAACCGTCTCAACTACCTATATACAGAAACTACTGTCAAAACTAAAACCCTGTACACCTTCAGCTGACAAACTTCCTGCTGAATTCTTCAATTAGCTGCAAAGAAATAGCATACCCAGTATCCATCTTAATAAACAGAACCATAACAGAATCCAAAATTCCAACCTGCTGGAAAATCTCCCACAACATTCCACTCCACAAAGGTGGAAACTCTAATGAACTATCAATTTTAGACCTATCAGCCCTCCTATATCTATCGAGGCCAATGGACTGTATTCACCACCAACTCCTAAACTATCTCTTAAATAACAACTTGCTGTAGACTCTCAACATGGCTTCAGTCCCTACCACAGCACTACTACTTCCCTTCTTTCCTTCTCTGTTACCATAAATACAAATCGTAATAATAACCTATTCTCTTCACTGTTTCTAGACCTCTCAAAGGCATTTGACATGGTTAACCATCAACTTCTCCTTGATACCTTAAAAATCTCTTTGCTGGACTCTCTAGCCTTACAGTGATACAATTCCTATTTAACTAATAGGAAACAAGATGTACTGTGGGACAGCCATCTATCCACTCTACTCCCTGTCACTCTTGGTGTCCCACAAGGATCCATCCTAGGCCCCTACTTTTCTCCACTTTCATCAACAATCTGCCCAACTCCTACCTACATCCACATGCATCCACATGCAGATGATTCCACTCTCATCTGCTCAGCCCTACCCCAGAAGAACTCCACTCCCACCACCCAAGCAGTCTTCACTGCAGCAGAAAATTTTTCAACATATCTGCCTCCTCCTGAATCCCAAAAACCAAACTAATACTTTTACCCCTACCTCTAAATCCACCCCTATCTCTTTCTCTATAACATCCTGTAATGGCACTATCATCCAACCTGACAACTGCACCAAACTCTAGGCGTCACCATAGATAACCAGCTTAACTTCACCATCATATTGATTTAACTATCAAAACTGTTAACAAAAGATTGGTGCCCTTTACAGACCAAAGCCCTATCTCACTGCCTCTTCCCGAGTAGCCCTAGCCCAAACTCACCTTATCTCTACACTAACCCTCGCCTCCCTCCTTTGTCAACTTATCTAAGAGTAA
Source organism: Protopterus annectens (assembly GCF_019279795.1). NCBI lineage: Eukaryota > Metazoa > Chordata > Ceratodontiformes > Protopteridae > Protopterus > Protopterus annectens. The sequence continues at coordinate 10,283 of NW_025051680.1, read as the reverse complement.
TCTTCAGAAACTGAATACTGCCTACCAGTATAGCCAGATTTGCCACTGGCTCACCTTCCAAACTCACCACTGTCTAAACTTAAAGAAACTCAACTGGCTTGAACCCCCAAACCTTTAACTTCTACAACAACTAGTCATCACCTTCAAAATTCTCCATTACCCTTCCAACATCCCTATACTAAATAATGTCATTACACCTTATAAGAACCTCAAGACACTCAGATCAGCCAACAAACTATTAGTGACTACCTTGAAATCTCATAATAAATCAGGTGATTCCCTATTTGCAAACACTATCGGTTCATACTGGAATAAACTTCCCACTGAACTGACCTCCCTAACATCATGCCACCTTTTCAAAAAACAGATAAAAAACCACCTACAAATCCACTGGCTCTGGGCCTGCTCTAACCCTGACTGAGCATACTACTGTTTACTACTCTGAACAGTCTGCATATTTCTTTCTTTACTCTCCCATTCTTACCTAAACTAACATTCTTAACCCCTTTCTGGTCCCTCACCCTTTTCCCTTGTCTCACTGCCTATATACCTCACTCTCCTGTTTAACTTTACTTTCTTAACAGTTAACTTGATTAAATACCATTACCCTATCTAAACATACTCTACCCACACTTTTCTTTTTCCACTTATCCCTTTCTCCCTTAAGTTTTACTACCAACTTTTCTCCTTACCTTCTAACCTGCTTTCTTTAGCTTGCCTAACTACTAGCTTTCTTTTCACTCTGTGTAATACCATCACTCTCCTCTACCTCTGATCAATGATTAATTTTTACATACCTACACTTCAGATATCCTTTACTCAACTGTATTTTCTTGTGCCTGAATTTATCTCCTCAACCACATAACGTGAACTTTGATCTTAATCTTACTGTAACCTACTTAAGTTAGTTAAGACAATCTGTATTCTGTTGGGACTTTTTGATTTGTTTATGTTTTGTTCTCTGTTAAAAAGTTTGATCTACTTAGTTAAGTAGTCTTCATGTATTGTCGTAGTCTATTAGTGGAGCTTTTCTCCTCGGGCCTCTGCTGAAAATGGACATGTATCCAGCCAGACTAGCCCGGTTAACAAATGTAAAATAAATAAATAAATAAATAAACTGTTATCTTTGCCTTGTTTAGTCGGGTGAGTGGGGCATCTGTATGTCATACAGAGGAGTTCCTATGACAAGGGAATCCCGAGTAATATGTTGGCTTGCCTTATGGGTTTTGCGCTTTGGGCTCCACTGAGTGTAAGAGTATGTGTGGTGATTGGTGTTGCTTTGCTGAGGGTAGGCATTAACTGTTTTTATAGCCTTAGGAGATGTTCATCGTGTTGCACTGCTGCAGTCATTACACTTGGGTTATCCTGCCGTCAGGCAGTTCCCCAGTCGGCCTGAGTTCCAAAGTCTTGATCCAGCGTTGGTTGCTGTCGCCTCCTCCCTGACGTCAGTGCGACAGGGTATATAAGATGCAGCCGGCCATTTTCTTCAGTCTTTCTTGCCGCACAGTGCCGAAGCAAAAGCAGTTCGCAAGTGCCGGTCGGCCGACTCCTGAGATTTTCATTCGAATCCAGAACCAAGTCTTTACAAAACTAAGTACCCTGTTGAAACTTTTTCTTGCCTCAGACAGATGTCAGTAAAAGTTAATAACTGTATTTCTTGTGGGAAGCAAATACCTCATAAGGATTTCCATTCTTATTGTATCCCATGCCTAGGCCCAGACCACGACGTCACTGGTTGTAGGTTTTGTGATAGGTTTAACAAGCGCACTATTAAATGTTGGTTTGATTTTGCCCGACATTATTTTGGCAGAAAATTCAATTACACCATGCCGTCGGAATTTCCGATTGGAATACATAAAAAGCACAAAGACAAGGATAGGCATTCGAGGCCCAAAACTGACGACAAAGCCTCTTCTAGGCCAGTCACCGGTTCTCAGCGAGGCACCGCAGCCCCTAGCGACCACTCCTTTAGAACCACAGGCCGCCTTCTGACTCCCGTGGAGATGGCTGGGCCTTGGGATGCACAAGATTTTCAGCCTACGAAATTAACCTTTCAGAGGAGATCCAGAGTAGCTGAACAAACCCGTATCTTGAGGGTGTTTTCAGACCTACTCAGTTAAGCATTAAATCTTCTGCTAAGTCTAAACCTTCTTAAAACAAAAGAAACAAATACAGCATTCTCCAGGACAGGCCTCCATGCCTAAGAAACAAATGCTCAAAATGGCCGAAGACCTAATCACTCTAATCAGGGGGTCCCATCCCCCTCCTGATAAGACTTAGGATGCAAACTATGACTCATCCGACCAGGTTTCCATCTCTTCAGATTAATCCTCAGACCTAGGATATTCTTTACCCCCTTATGAGGATTCTGATGCTCAGGAATCAATTCCATCAGCCTCTCCGCCTGAGGACTACTCCTTTGGGGGAACCTTACATACCATGAGGGAGCATTTTCATTAGGAAGGCCAGGATTACTCAGAATCCAAGAAAAGGCTCAGAGACTTCCTTTTATTACCTCAACACAGACCCCTTGCTATTCCGCCAGTGTTAGATATTGTGGATGATATGTATACTGAACCCAGCTTAAATCCTGATTCTTACCCTCCAGCCCCAGTTAAGCCTGACAGATACTACAGAGTCTCTGACTCTCACAAATTTCTTTATAAAAGCCCTGTTGCTCACCCTGAAACTATTTCTCAGGGACCCAAGGCTTTAAGGCCTCATCAGCAAAGAATCCAGTCCCCTCTTGACAGAGATTCTACATCTGCAACTTTAGCAATGAGGGCCTTAAATTGCCAGTTTCACATGCTAAAATATCAGCAATTTCTGATGTCTCAGTTGAATCAAAAAATGCTTCCAGACTCAGATCCTCCTAATTTTAAAGAAATGCAGCATTTATTGCATGCAGCTGAACAAGTGGGAAAACATACTTTGCAATGTGGTTTTGATTCTTTAGAGGCCTCCTGTAGAGCAGCAGTTACAGGTTCTGTCATTAGAAGACATGCTTGGTTAAAAGAACATATGTTACCAGATCATGTTAAAGTAAAATTATTGGATGCACTTTTGCAGCAGGATGTGTTATTTGGAGATAAGGCAGAAGAGGTATTAAAGAAAATGGCGGATAAGGCAAAATCTATGCAAACGGTGAAGGATTTCTTACAGGTTCAGCCTCCTCGATTTAGCAGAAATTGGCCAACAAAGAATTGGTCCTTTCCAGTTACAGACAGACTTAGGGGCAGATACAGGCGTCCAAGAGGTAGAGGTCAACCACAAGGTCCTTACAGGCCTCGACAATGGGTGCTTCAGGCCAGAAAGAAGGGGAGACAGGCCACAACCATATAAAAAACAGCCCCAATGACTTCCCACTACAGCTGCCAAACAGCTCTCTTGGCAGCCCCTTGGGAGGAAAACTGGCACTTTTTCTGTCACAATTGGCAGATGATCACCAAAGACAAATGGGTTCTCAACATTGTATCTCAAGGTTAGAGGTTCCACTTTCACACTCTGCCAAGGTTAAAAGGAATGCCAAATCTGCCACCAAATCAATGGGCAGAGGCTCAAAACAAATTACAGCACTCATGGACATGAGAGCTATTCAAAAGGTACCGCCACAGAAGCAAGGACAAGGATTTTACTCAAGACTCTTTCTGGTTTCCAGAAAGGACAAAGCCTGAGGCCCATTCTGGATCTTTCTTCTCTACCTTGGGACACAGATGGACAGTAGTCTCTCCTTTGATAATCACATCCACAGTGGTCAGGAAATCCTTCTGTGTGGCTCATCTCATCACAAAAGGATTCTCATCCAGAAAAAGAGGTCATTGTTCCCCTCTACTCATTACTCATTAGACCCATTATAGAGTATAACTCCCTTTTGGTATGTACCTCACAAGATATCTACAACAACTTGAAAGACCACAGGAAATACCTCACAAAAGGATTACTGGCCACAAACATATGCCCCATGCAGACCGTCTCAAAAGTACAGCTTTACTCCATCGCATATCGCCACCTACTCAGGGCGATCTCTGCCTAACATACAAAGCTATGTCAAACCCAGAGCTGTTGGACATGCTCCACTTAAAGAAATCCCAATCCCTCTGAGCTACGCTCTAGGGACCTTAACCTTGTCACCACAATAAACAGAACATGCTGGAGGGATATTCCTGTCCCAGAGACTTCTCATACTCTGGAACAGACTACCTATCTATGTCAAACATAGCTCCGATTAGCACCCTTCAAGAAAAACCTTGATGATTGGATGGGAAATGGGAAATTCACCGGGATCACTTTTGTGGCTCTGCTACAGGGGCACAGGAAAATAATTTTCTTGGGTGGCGAAAGCCAGGGTACATTTTTTGGCTAGGCTTGTATGGGCCCTAGGGCCGATAGCCTAGCATCTACCTATGAACCTAAACACTTAGCTGGATGTTCCGAAATTCAAAATGTTGACACTACAGCAGCTTCTTCCCATGCTGGGCAAGAAAGCTTGGCTCGTAATCTTGGACCTCAAGGAGGCATACCTGCATGTCACTATCGGACAACTGCAGAAGATACCTCAGATTTATAGCTGGTTCAATGCACTACAATTCTCTGCACTGCCCTTTGGCTTATCTACTGCGCCCAGGGTCTTTACAAAGTGCCTGGCACCAGTAATTGCAATTTGCAGACAGAAAGGAATTCAAATTTATCCATACCTGGATGACTGCCTGATTCAAGCAGAGAGCAAGGACATTCTTCTAAAGCATCTGGCATTTGTAAAAAAAAGTTAAGTTGCCTAGGGTACACAGTAAACGAAAAGAAATCAAAACTAGTGCCTTCACAAGAGATGATTATTCCTGGGTGCCAGCTTGAATACAACGGCCCAGTTGGATTATCTCACGTCAGACAAGCAAGGACAACTGACTCAATATTTTTAATTGATGGCAACAAGAACCCAACTCCCTGCAAGAAAAATTCTGCAGGCCTTTGGTTACATGGCATCTTGCATACTACTACTAATTCCATATGCCAGACTGGATATGAGGAAACTACAATGGTACCTAAAGAGTGTCTGGTCTCAACACTGTCAAAGTTTGGAAACAGTTATACCACTAATTCCTTGCCTTCAACAGGGGTTTCGATGGTGGGCTCCTTGTCACCTCAACAAGAGACAGCCTTTCACTCAACCCACAGACAGGCAAACACTGACAACAGATGCATCGGATTACACCTGGGAGCACACATGGCAGGAAAATGTATTCAGGACAAGTGGCCCGCCAGAACAAAGGCATCTTCACATCAATCAAAAAGAGATGCTAGCTATACAAAATGCCCTTATAGCTTTCAAGGACCTTCTGCATCAGGGCAACTACTAAAGACAGATAACACCACAGTTATGTGGTACATAAACAAGGGGGCACTCCCTTAACCCTCTGCAGACAAGCCATGACCTTGTGGAACACAGCTTTAACTTATCAAGTTCATCTGCAAGCACAATTCCTGCCAGGAGAGAAAAACACACTAGCAGACGACTTAAGCAGAAACATCATGGATCCCTACGAATGGGAATTGAATCCACAAATATTCAGAATGATAACACAAAATGGTGGAGCCCGGACATAGATCTGTTTGCATCCCCAATGAACTGCCAGCTACAGAAATTCTGCACAAGGACTTAACCACAAGCATGGAAAGTGGATGCCCTCTCATTCAGCTGGAAAAACCTACAAGTATATGATGTTATGTGATCCTATCCGCCTACATTCTGTACTGATGGGCTCAGAGCCGATCCTCTGCTTCAACTCGGCACGCTATGCTATAGAGCGAAGCCTCTTATTGGCTGAGCTATTCTCTATTCAGGATGCACCACCGCTAATCCCCAGATCTCGTTTGCCGCTAACAAGCTAGGACTGGTCTCGAACTTGGCTGAGCTAAGTGCTTTTTGAGAATTTTTTCTGTCAGAAAATTTCTTTAAAATTAACCAAAGCTGTTTTAATGGCTATCGCTGTATAGCTACTTTGTTAAATTTTTGTGGTAAAAGTTTGAGTTTTCTCAGGGAAAGGTTCCGTTTAAGTTAGAGGGCCTTCCCCTATGCTGAGAGTACTGTTGTGTGTGATTGTTTTTTGCTTTAGTAGGTCAAGCACTGCGTTTAGTTAGAGGGTTCTTGGCCCTCCTTAGTATCTTAGACTTATAACTGTTCAGATGGGCCTTTTTGTCTGCCCTTCTTGTTTAAAAAAAAAAAAGTTCTTATTTTAGGTATAGGAATTTTTCTGTAGTAGCTCTAGGCTAATACGTTGTCATTGTACTATTCCATACCATTGGCATCATGTCTAAATAACATAGACCCTCTGGGTTTAAGTGCACTGCTGCAACTATAAGATGTCTATTACTGATGATCACTCCTTATGCGTTTATTGTTTGGGTGCTAAACACCTTCAGGAGTCTTGCAACGTGTGTCACGCCTTCTCCTCGGGTCCTCCCAAGAGAGGAAGAATAAATTAATCTTAAAAGGGCTTATCAAACCCTCTTTTGAAGAGGCCTTATCTTCCTCTCCCTTCTCCGGCTAGAAAAAGAGTCATCGGCTCAGACTAGCGCCGGAACCGACCACTAAAGGAAATCCAGGAGCTACTCCATCGGCTCCACAGACTTCGGAGCCGAGGGCGAACGGTCTGCCTCAATGCCCAGCCTCGACTCCTCTGGTTTGGAGCCGATGGCTGGGCCGAGGCGGGTCACCTTCATCGGCTCCACTGATTTTGGAGCGATAAGGGTTGCCAGCTTAGACTCTTCCCCGGTGCCAAAGTCCTCATTGGCACCGAGGGAAATAGTTAGGGGTCTCCCTGCACCGATAGTGATCAAATCAATTGAGCCGGGTCCCTAACCCTTCGGAGCCGATGGAGAAGTCTACCGACCCGTTCGGTCTCCTCCAGGTCTTCCAAGATGTCGGATTCGACATCGACAGGGTGCTTCCAAAGACTGTTCCAGTCCCCAGTCTTTCAGAAATTAGTTTGGCTCCAGCCCAGTCGGCTTCGGAGCCGATGGCCCACTCTGTAGTTGTGATTCCTGCTCCAACAGCTTTGGCACCGTTGGAGCCGGTGCTGGTGGAGCCGATGGAGATTTTCGGTCTGCTCCGACCCTCACTCCAATCCCGCCTTTGGGTCGGAGTTCAGTACACGGACCTCTTGGTCAGGCCCGGGGGCGTTTGGGACCAATGTTTTCGGTTCAGGCCTCCCTCTCCGGTCTCTGTCGGCTGCGGGGTTCCGTCTGCTGTGGCTCGGGGTTGGACCTTCCCAGGACCCTGGCGTCCGCCTTCAGAGCTATGAGGAGCTTTGGCCAAATCATCTTTGGCTACCTCCACGGTATCACCGCACCTTCCCTAGGCGGAGACTGGGTCTTTTGTAGTTCCTCTGTCGCTAGACAGCGGAGCCTGGTCCCTGAGGTCACCCCCAGTGGGGTTTCCCTCCTCCTGGGGGTCCCTCTGAAGCGTCTTCGGAGGAACCCCAAGGAAGAGATCGTGCAAGAGGAAGCACGTTGACTCCCCGATGAGTCTCTCACATTGGACACCGATCTTGATGATGCGGAGGGTCCCCAAGTCGTCCTCGGATGATGTCTCTTTGCAGACATCCTAGAAGTCCTCAAGCAACGAGGCGGCTGGAATTCCAAACCCCTTCCGCTGTGAGTCAGTGTTCCTCAAGGCCTTCGGGCTCAGCCCTCCGCCTCCTGGGTGTCTTCGCCTCGACACGAGCTCCTAGATTTGATTTGTCGGAGGCGTGGGAACTACCAGACTCTGTGGAACCAGTGCCTGCTCGCCCAAATAAATTCTTGTCTGCACCCCGGAGAAGGAATTTCTGACTAAAGGTGTGGCTGTAGATGCCCTGGTGGTGGCATCTGCTACCCAACAAGATGTGGCAGAGGCTTGACGTCCGTCCATCCTCCTAATAAGGAGTCTAGGAGCATGGACGGCACGGAAGCGCACCTTAGTTCAGCTGCCTTTACTTTAAGGTCCCTGAACTGTTGGCACACTTCACCAGACTGCAGAGGGATCTGGTCAAGGAACTCTGATTCCTCTGTAACCTACCTGAGCAGCTGGCCCAGGCGGTTAGCTCTCAGTTGTCGACCCTGTCATCCAAATATCTAACTCGTCCATGAGGCTCATTTCGTATGCAGCCAGGCGAGTAGAGCGGCGTGGTACGGGCGTTGCTCTCACGGAGGCAAGCCACAGCTCCGTCTGTGTCATTCAGCGAGGCCTTTTAAGTCTTCTTTGCTGGCGCCCTTTGACGGGTCCTCTTTGTTTGGACCCAAGGTAAAGACACACTGACCCGCTGTGAGCAAGAGGGAAAGACTTTGACTACCGTAGGGGCACGATTTTCCACTCCCTTTTGGCTTTATCCCAAGGCTAAAAAGAGGAGGGAAAATGTAGTTCCATAAATCCCAGAAGCCTTATCCCCCACAGCAGGATGATCCACCTTCTAGAGGCAGAGGAGGGGGAAAGTTTTCCGGAAGACGCCGTCCCAGAGGCGGCAGAGGCCCCGCAACACTGGAGACCACGCAGTCCTTTGTGGCTCTTCAGCCTTCCACAATCCCTGAAGGATTGCCCGACTGTGCAGCTCCGAGCCAGTCGGGGGTCGTTTCGAGCACCTAAAAGCCTGGGAGAGCATCACCCAGGACCGATGCGTGCTTCGAATCATCGCCTGAGGTTACGCGATCTCCTTTTCTCAGTCTCCACCGCCATCCAAAAAAATCCCGGACCCGCCACCCAGTCAGCGGGGGAAATCGCAGCCGAAGTCTCAAGCTGCTTCAAAAGGAGTCATCCAACGGTCCCCTCAGACCAGATCGGATTAGGGACTTACTCCAGATTCTTTTTGGTGCCAAAAGACCGGGGACTTGAGGCCCATTTGGATCTCAGCATCCTAAATCAATCAGTCAAAGTCCAAGTTCGAATGGTCACCTTACAATCCATTCTCCCACTGCTGGAGAAAGGTGTTTGGATGTGCTCCAAGATCTCAAGGACGCCCATTACCACATCCTGGTAGATCAGGCGTCCAGGAGACATTTAACGCTTCAGCCTGGGAGACAGTCATTTTCAGTTCTGCACACTGCCCTTTGGTCTCACCACAGCCCCAGGGTGTTCACCAAATGTTTGGTCGTGACTGCTCACCTGAGGATTCGAGGATTCCAGGTGTTTCCCGTATCTGGGCGACTGGCTCCTAACTGCCACCTCAGGCATCTACTATTGCAGAACCTACAAGCCACAATATCACTAGGCACTTCCCTTGTCAGCACATAAGATTCATCGGAGTAGAGATAGACTCAAACCGAATGCGGGTCATCTTCCTACAGAAGGATAAGCTATACAGGCTCAAGTCCGAGCCTTGATTCTCAGATCAAAGCTCCAGCCAGGATGGTTCTGCAGCTATTGGGCTCTGTCGGCCACTGTTCTTCTAGTCCCCTTAGCAAGATTGCATATGAGAAATTCTCCAGTGGCTCCTTTCCACACTGGTGCGTTTCAGGATCTCCCTCTCAGTCACCCCTCACTCACGGATCATGGAAACCTGCAAGCGGGACCTTTGCTGAGGTGGCTGGTGCCTCCAATCTGGATCAGAAGACTCACCTTTGTTCCACCTCCCTCCTGTGGCCACTTTGGCGCAGCGGGCCATGCGCCTCCCAGATGGGGGCATTCCCTGGGCAGGTCAGTCCAAGGCAAATGGCATTCAGAGAGAGCCTCCTTCATATCAACATTTTAGAAAATGAGGGCGGTGTTTCTGTCTCTACAAGCCCTTCACGATTACCTCCCCAGGGCGAATTGCTGTTCACTCTGACAACATGTCAGTAGTCTGAGTACCTGAACAAGCAGGGAGGGATCAGATCCTACCCCCCTTTGCAGAGAGGCCATGAGAGTTTGGGAATGGGCAGTGGCGACCAGGCGCTTCACTTCTGGTGGCGACTCATATCCTAGCAAGTCCAACGTGATAGCCGACAGACTAAGCAGAACTATTCTCTCTCCTCACGAGTGGTCTCTGAACGGATGCAGTGACAACTCAGATCTTCAGTGCAGATGGGGAATGCCTTGTCATGCACCTCTCAACCCTCAAGCTGTGAACACGCAAGTGCAAGAAGTTCTTCTCTCTACCTCCCAGCTCCGGGGGAGAGTCTTATGGACCGCATTAGCCCATCCCTTGGCCCACCCGGCTTGCTATATCAGCCTTCCCCTTAGTTCCCCTCCTTTCCCAGGAGTGATCCAAAAGGGCATGCCTCACTTGGGGAGCAAAATGATTTTAGGTTTGGGCCCCTTTTTACCTTTGGGGGCC
>NW_025051679.1:0-12651 GCF_019279795.1 Protopterus annectens | reverse complement strand
TAAAATTTTGGTTAAACAGATGTATTGTAGACCCTTTGTCTTTATTTTTTTTGACAGACATGTTAATAGATTTTGTCAGCTATCTACATTCCACTACATCCTTCCTTAGATAGTAAATACAAACCATGGATCAGACAAGAGCTCGTTGAATCCAAGGCCAAAGCTCACATGCAAGGAACCTAAGTTGTTTGTCACCCTATAGTAGCAATACCAAAGACTATAAAAATATAATTTTAAAAACTGGAGACATCTTAAGAAAGTGACAATAACTAAAGGATCTATTAGGTGAACCAGACCCAGTGGATACAAGAGAAATAAATTTGAAGGACATCCTTTAACAATGAAAAGGGCTTACTACATCCAATTTATTTAAGCTGAGCCCAGAGCAGTGTTCCCTGTGGCTTATGTAAAGCCTGTCCGTCTATCAATAAGAATGCAACTTTTAAACATCCTGTTACTGAAGGTTATACCATCTTAAGAGCAAGGCTACCTACAGGACAAGTAACATAGTTTATTTGGCTACATGTGAACAATACGCATATTATGTTGGGAAGACCAATAATATGTTTAAGATCAGAACAGCATCTTTCAATATTAGAAATAAAATGAGCATAATGCTCTTTATACACATTGAACAGCACTCAACACATACCGCTTCAGGGCTGTGGTTAACGAGGTTAAATAATAGAGGAGACATAAGGTTGATGACAGAATCCCTGAATCTGAATGGTCTTGGAGCTGACTGGGCTCATAGGAGCCAGGTTAAATGACATGGTTCTTGAAACTCCGCCCTACTAAAAGGCGGTAATTTATCCGGGTAATTTATGATTACTGATGGTTGGCATTTAATTTAAACAGTGGTAATGTTTGTTCTCTTTATCTGATGAAGGTATCACACCTTTAAAGCTTATCCTTGGATGTTTTGGTTGTTTTAATAAAATAAGGAGTTAATCCAGCAGTGTCCTGCCATTCTTCTTTCTTTTAATTTTGCTGTCTGTTTGGTGGGACTTTGTCCTAACTTTAGAACAGAACTTTTGGTTTTGGACTTTGATTGTATTTGGTTCTAATAGTGCTATGTCTGCTGTGGAACAACAGAATAAGATGAACTCTGATCAACTTGCTGATGGAGATGGGAATACTAGAGGTGAGCTGAATAGCCTTGATAAAGTATTTTTTACAGAAAACCCTTTACTCAATTTGGGTTTTTCTGTAGATAAAACTGCTCCAGTTAAAGATTTTATACCTGTAGCCATGGATAAATCATTTGACAGTTTAATACATGATTTAAACCATAAAGCTGGGAGGCTGCAACGTTTACAGTGGCAGGCTCACCACTTGGAAGCCTGTCAATCCTATGGTATAGTTCCCAGAGGAATGAGAATCCTCAGCATGCATACCCAGGGCGAACGCTACCCAGACCTTCTGGCCCAATGGCAGTCGCTAAACATACAGACTAGTTTTAAATATATGGAGATCTTAACAACCTTTTTTGCACCAGAAATGGCTCAGTTAAAAACTGACATAGAGACTTTGCGTAATAAATTAGAGAGAGACTACTGTGAACCTTATCCGCATTAGCACGTTTACAACATCTTTATACCACCATATCTGACAATAATGAGAAGTTCGTGTACAGAAGTTACAGAAATTAAGCGTGACTACGATGATTTTGTTTCAGGAACATCTTTGTGGCCCAGGAGTGCTACAGCGTAACACAGTGAGCAATGTCATCAATAGGAATCAACCTAGCGCCAACTGGAAGTGATTGATTCCCAGAGGCGTTTGGCTACACCTACACTCAACAGCGTTCATAGCTCGACAGTCGTCACAGGAGGGAATATAGGAATTAATACACCATCACCTACAGGAGGCCCAGGAGGGTCTCTAACAAGCACAGCAGACAAGGAGCAGCTGATAGAGTCTGAGGATCCAACAGCAGGTTCGATTTCCACGCTCAACCCTGGCCCATGCGGATGGGACTGAATCTTTCACTTATGCTGCAGTAGCATCTACAGAGGGGCTAGCCATGGGAGCGCGCCCTAAGACTTCACAGGGACAGCAACATTTTTTGGACCAGCTACCTGCTCCTGTCAAGAAGCGAGGAGCATGGAGGCGGCTCTCCTCAGGCGGGCAGATATCCAGGCAATAGGAGGAGGACTTACAAATGACTTTTAATCACAATAGTGGTATTGTTTTTAATCTTTCATCGCATTCTTTAACACAAGATGAGTTGTATGTGTTAAACAAAGGTCTTACCTTTGTGCCCGGCAGGGCAAGTGGTTTTAGTGATGTAATGTTAGATATTATGTTGTTTTGTAGAACATTAGCTTTAAAATGTATTTTTGGTAATAATAATGAGCTAGGGACTACTTTAAAACTACCTAGTAGTTATGTGCCACCCTTCTCTCCAGCTTTAAATTTGTTCATCAATAGCTGTGAGAATGATTTACAAGAATATTTTCAAAGGGGAGGACTACAAAAATACCATAACTTAACGCGACCTCAGCAACAAGCCTTACATGATTTGGGCTCTAACAACAATTTGGTTATAAAAATGGCTGATAAAAGGGGATGCCATAGTGGTGATGGACACCACCTTTTACCAACAGAAAATTCAGGGGTTGTTATTGGATAAGAAAGTCTATGTTCCACTCAACCCCATAGGTGTCAAGATGCTAGTGGATGAAGTACACAACAGCTTGAAGAGGTTAAATTTTGATATGCTAATAAGTGATGAGATGCTACAATTTCTTTGGATAGAAAAAGCAGTTATACCTATTTTTAAAGCTCTGCCAAAAATTCATAAATCAGTAGAAGACCCCCCGTTCAGACCCATTGTCTCGGGCAGAGGCTGGAGTCGCGAACATATCTCCATCTGGGTAGAATATACACTTCGACCACTTCTAGATAAAGCAACCTCTGTGTTGAAAGACACTGGTGATTTCATAGAAGGGTAGGTGGGTTAAATCATAATAAGCCACAGGAAAACCTTTAATGGTGGCGTTGGATGTCCATAATCTTTTTACTGTGATCAGTAATGACTTTGGTATCCAAGCCATAGGTGGGTTCTGAGTGACTTGGGTGAGGACGACAACAATATATCCTTAGTTAAGATGATGTTGGCCTTGGTTCTTAGAGAATAATGTCTTTATAAAGAACAAGCAAATATATGACAAGCACAGGGGGTAGCTATGGACACCTGTGCTATCTATATACCAACCTGGTCCTTTGGTTTTGGGAGAAAGATGTAATTTTAGAACATCCATTATGGAAACAACATGTGTATATGTATACGTTTTGTAGATTTAATCTTTTTTCTTTTGGAGGGTGAGGCAGACATGTTAATAGATTTTGTCAGCTATCACATTCCACTACATCCTTCCTTAGATTTAAGTTGAATTTCTCTGATACCAGCATAGATTTTTGGATGTCAGTATTACACAAACCAGCAATGGTTTTCATCAAAGTTATTTAGAAAGGATTGCTGGAAAAACAGTTTGCTACTTTGATAGCATGCATCCCACACTTCGTCATATGTTCCCCAACATAGTTCAGGGCCAGGCAGGCAGAATATCTAGGATATCAATGAATGATACAGAGTATGAGAAAGAGATAGAGTCCTTGAAGCAATGTTTTTGGACAGAGGATACAAAGAGGGATGATTAGTGAAGTCATTAATGATAGCAGGCAGAAAAGGGATAGTAAATACAAACCATGGATCAGACAAGAGCTCGTTGAATCCAAGGCCAAAGCTCCACAAAAAGGGAACCTAAGTTGTTTGTCACCTATAGTAGCACACACAATACCAAAGATATAAAAATATAATTTTTAAAAACTGGAACATCTTAAGAAGTGACAATAAGCTAAAGGATCTATTAGGAACCAGACCCAGCTTTGGATACAAGAGAAATAAAATTTGAAGGACATCCTTTGTAATGAAAAGGCTTTTACTACATCCAATTTATTTAAGGAGAGCCCAGGCAGTGTTCCTGTGGCTTATGTAAAGCCTGTCCGTCTATCAATAAGAATGCAACTTTGACACTAAACATCCTGTTACTGGAAGGTTATACCATCTTAAGGCAAGGGCTACCTGCAGGACAAGTAACATAGTTTATTTGGCTACATGTGAACAATGCAGCATATTATGTTGGGAAGACCAATAATATGTTTAAGATCAGAATTTTACAGCATCTTTCCAATATTAGAAATAAAAATGAGCATAATGCTCTTTATAGGCACATTGAACAGCACTCAACACATACTTTCCAGCTTCAGGGCTGTGGTTAAAAGGTTAAATAATGGGGAGGAGACATAAGGTTGATGACAAGTCCTTGAATCTGAATGGATCTTGGAGCTGAGGGCTCATAGGAGCCCAGGGTTAAATGACATGGTTCCTTTGAAACCCGCCCTACTAAAAAGGCGGGTAATTTACTGATTGCTGATTGGTTGGCATTTAATTTAAAACAGTGGTAATGTTTGTTCTCTTTATCTGATGAAGGGTATCACACCCGAAAGCGCTTATCCTTGGATGTTTTGGTTGTTTTAATAAAATAAGGAGTTAATCCAGCAGTGTCCTGCCATTCTTCTTTCTTTTTTCCAAATAATACCAAGACCCTCTCCACCAAGGGCAGGCGTCCTGTCTGGTGGACCCCAGCCATGAACAAATTGTATAACAAAAGAAGGAAGTTACTGCACGACAGAGCAAAATCCCATAAAGATAAGGCATCTCTGATCAGCACTAGTAGAAAGCTACGTTCTCTCATACAAACTTGCAAGGCCAACTTTGAGAGGAAAATCGCTATGGACACTAAAGATAACCACAAGACCTTCTTCTGCTATGTTAGAAACCTGGGCGGAAACCCTCAGATATGTTCAGAGTTAGGTTACAGTGACAAAAACTACACTGAACACACAGATATTGCCAACATTCTGGCAGACAGGTTCAGTGCAAATTTCTCCCCTCCCTCACCCCCAAAAGAGGAATTACTTATCCCAGCTGAATGTAATCTCCCTGTCATCTCAGATGTCCAGCTGAGAACCGCCCTCAGCAAAGCTATAAACACAGCATCAATGGGACCCGACGGTATCCCGGGTTGCGTGCTACGTGAACTCCAAGAGGAGCTAAACCCGCACATAACATGCTATTTAACCATAGCCATACTACAGCATATGTACCTGAACACTGGCATACAGCAACAGTAGTCCCACTCCACAAAGGAGGCACCTCTACAGACCCTGGTAACTAGCCCATAAGCTTAACCAGCCTGGTCTGCAAAGCTATGGAAAGACTCATTATGGAACTCATACACAGAGACATTGGGGACTTACAGACACTTGATCCCACCCAGTTCAGCTTTGTAAAGGGCAGATCCTGCCTTTTGAACCTGGTTGACCTTTTCAAAACAGTCACTAGAGCCATTGACGAGGGCACAGCAGTCCATACAGCCTACCTGGACTTGGCTAAAGCTTTCAACACAATACCCCACTCTGGCATCATAGACAAGCTCAACAAGCAAATGTAAATCCATATGTCACAAGATGGGTTACAAACCGGCTAAAGGATAGAAACCATAAAGTCAAAATCGCTGGTGCCATGTCAGACTCAGAGCCAGTCACAAGTGGTGTCCCACAGGGCTCTGTCCTGGGACCCCTCATGTTCGGCATTTATTTCACAGATGTGGAAGCAAACATGGGAGGATAGTGGCTGACAAAGTTCAAAGATGACTGCATACTAGGTGCCATAGTCGATACACCAGCTGACACATACATCCTACAGAAAGGCCTCACTAAAACGGACAACTGGTGCCGGAGTCATGGCCTTAAACTGAATGCCAGATAATGTATAGTCATCCCCTTTGGGAAAAACAAAGTACCCACATATTCTCACATAGACAGTAACCCACTGAGTACAGACAAAGTAATCAGAGACCTGGGGACACAAATCAATACTGACCTCTCATTTGACACCCACGTTGCCAAAGTGGTTGGAAAGACTTCCTACCTTGCCCACCTTATCATGAAGGGATTCACATCCAGATCAAAGGAGGTCATTGTACCCCTATACTCCTCCCTTATCAGGCCCATGAATGTGTACTATGCCCCATTTGGTATGTACCTCACCTGGCACTTGCAACAGCTAGGGAGACCCCATAATTACCTCACCAAGAGGATCAAGGGTCTCCAACAAATGTCATATGCTGCCAGACTAAAGAAACTCCAGCTCTATTCCATAGCATACCACCTACTTAGAGGTGATCTGTGCCTGACGTTCAAGGCCATGTCCAATCAGGAATTGATGTACATGTTCCACCTCGTAAAATCCAAATCCATCAGAACCACAAGAGCTAAAATTTAAACCTCAGCACAAATATGAATAGGACATGCTGTAGGGACAGATTCATAACTCAGAGGCTTCCCATACTCTGGAACAGAATCCCAGTTCATGTTAGGCAGAGCCCCTCACTGACTCTCTTCATGTGAATTCTTGAGTGGATGGGAGATCATAGGTTTACACCAGGGGTCATCTCTGTGTCACTACTAGACAGAGGCACAGTAAACTAATTTTATTATGTAAGGGGGTCTTCACTGTGTCACTACTAGACAGAGGCACAGTTTTCTAAATCTATTCTGTACACTGTATGCAGATAGCCTAGTACTAAACTATGATACTGTGAAACTATATATGTCTATGTATTTCTACATCCCTCTCTATCTATGTATACATACATATATACATGTTAGATATATATATATATATATATATATATATATATATATATATATATATATATATATATATATATATATATATATATATATATATGTACATACATATCTCGATATACATACGAATACACCTGATATATATATATATATATATATATATATATATATATATATATATATATATATATATATATATATACTCCTTTTAGTTCCACATATGTATACACACAGTAATGTACTGATGAACATCCATTACTGTACAACCTACTTGTACATTGCACTACAACCTACATTGCTATGTGCACATAGCTACCTTCACATACATATGTATGTAGAGCCTTCAGTGACAGTTGCAGTATGTCCCCGGCCCTATGCACATCTTCATATACATAGATACAGACCAATAACACATATGGAGGGTACACAGTATGTAGACTATTATATTAGTACTTTACATTACCTGTGTTTGTTGCAGCTGTTTCATGAGGCTTTCAGTTAGTTGGCCTGCTGTCAACTTGTTTGTTTTGTTGTTACTTTTTTTTTAATTTTTTTTTCTTTCTTTCTTTTTCTCTTTCTCTTTCTCTCTCTCTCTCTTTCTCTCTCTCTCTCTCTCTCTCTCTGTCTCTACCTCCAGAGGGTGCAATGAAAGTATTGCATGTGTGGACTGGGAATACAGGATGCTTTGTAGGTATCTGCACATGTCCATGTGATGGCCTCTGCACCAATTGTTAGCCAGCATTTACTAATTGCATGCAGCCTGTTGTGTAGTGATTGCAGTTCTCACTGTGATTTCAGGACAGTGCTATAAAAAGGTCTGTTAGGTAGGCGTAGCCCTTTCAGATTATCATGGTGGGGACCATGCTGGTTTGCTGTGGACACTGTTCTGTGATTGTAAGGGTTGGTATGTCTCTCATATTTCAGGCTGTGTTGTAGACACTGCAATGCATGTTATTGCTGTAAGCTGAGTATTCCTTCCTCCAGTTTCCTCTTCTCCGTGTATGTAAACTGACACCCTCTGACTAGTAATACTGTGTATATGGGTGTGTGTGCTTTCCTGTGAGGTGTGGTGTAACCTAATTGGTATATAGCAGTGACTCTTGAAATCTGTTGCTATGGCTTCAATATTTGCCCTTTACATTCACTCCTTGTATGCCTGCTAGGTATCTTTCCTATAAAGTGTTGCTATGGCTTTCCTATTTTCCATTTACATTCACAGCTTGTAATGCTTGCTATATCTGTTTGGGCAGCAATTCCCTATGTGTTTGTTGTGGTAGGGTGTTACTGCATGCAGTGTGGTCTGGCCATGGTGTGGGCCTTGACACTTACAAGGGTATTTGATCATGCTGCTGAGCAGGCCTCAGATACTCTCAGGTGCATCTTTTATCAGCCTCATGGAATGGTACATATCAGTGGGATACTCCAATGAAATATTCTGCTATTCTGCAGTTGTGACTGTGGGTTATTTTGAGCATATGTATTACTACACCATTTGTGACGTGCAAGTGGTGCATACTTTCAGTAATTCATAGTTACCATTGCATGTGTAGAAACACCTTTCTGCCTACTGTTAGTACATTTCACAGGGTGTCAGTGGGGCACAGTTGACATTTGTTTTCACATCAGGGACATCTCTGTAACTCAGTCACAGTTGCTATGTCTGGGCTCAAAACTATTCAACTATGGCAGTGTTTATCCTGCTCTGAGTATGTGTGTGGCTTGCCAGATGCTACTGTGACATTATTACCTACTAGCTACCAACTAGCATGGCTGTTTCTCTTCACACAGTACTATTTTACAAATCCACTAGATTTGACAGTAAATATACATGACATGCTTTGTGTACTAGACATGCTATATTCCCTTTACATTAATTCCTACTATTTCATGATATATTTCTTTCAGCACAATGTTCTTGTATAGCAGTCATGGCTTAGTGGTAAGTCATGCAGACTAGTGTTTCCTGGGTTTGAGACTGACAGAGGTATTTTATTTTGCTGCTGAGAAAACTAGAGGCCTTGTCATTCAGAGTGACTAAGGCAATTTTAAGCAGTTGTAAGCGGGTTAGCGCTGGTTTGCGCGGAGGTCACGCATGTGCACTGTCGCGCTTAAACAGCCCGGCTACCTGCGCTTAGCTAAGCACACAGAAGCGCACTCCCGCTTACTACTGCTTAAAAGTGCTTACTCTCACGCACACCCACACTATTTTCTTTTAAAGAAAAGAAAATGGGGAGATAGGAAAGTGGTGAAAAAGGGGGCACAAAGAGGGTAGGACAGTAGGAAAACAAGCTCGGGTTTTGCAGGAGGGATGTAGGAAAGGCCCATAGCTGCCCATTTCTTAATCAGCAACAGCTGTGCATATGTTTGTAATTTGGTGTGAGATTTGAAACCTTCCACCCCTGAGAGAGGTATGAGGACAACAATATTTGTTGTACAGCCAATTGTAACTGCCAGTTTACATGTCCAGCAGACATGTGTGCAAAATGGGCAGCTATGTATGGGGCGTAATTTTTTTGTGGGTACAGAGTGCACTTTTTTTTTCTTTCAGGTGAGAGTGGTATGTCAGGTACAGGAAGTCGGTATAGCTGGGGAGGTAGGTAGGGGAGGTTAACAGACAAGACAAACAAGACGCATACAGGGGTGGCGTATGACACATGTGGGGGGGATACACAATTGACGGGGATGGATGTTTGGATATCTCAAGCCCATGAGCCCACAGATGGCAACAGTGGAACTGAGATCCCCACCCATGGGCAGTTGCCACTGTGCCTTCACTGTCCAGAATGGGGCTGTGCTGGGGGGCTGTGTAGGACGGGTAGCAGGCATGCCCGTGAGTTGTGCCACCCGTGCCTCAAGCTGGCGTAGGGGCCCAAGCACAGCATGCCTGATCTCCCTACGCACCACAGTCCGGACACTAAGGAGGGTGAGTGGATGTTCTCCTCCGGCCACGCTTGCAGAGGGGGGATGAGCCCCATCTCCTGCAGCACTTCCACCCGCAGGTGGCACAGGGCCACCGGAGGAGGGTCCGGCCTGGGCACTACTGCCAGGTGCACTCGCCAGCTGAGGTGGGAGAGGTGGGTCCGCTGGAACCCGCCTACCCTGTCGTCCTATGTTTTGCATTATTTTATGATAGTTTGGGTTAGTAACGTACAATACCATTCACAATTAGTTGTAACAGCATGCATTAGTATTCCCATTAACCAAACACCCATAAATTCAAGCCATTGAACAGCAAGCATAACACATGCATAATTTGAACAACAATACACAATCCAACAACATGCAGGGTTGATTGATGGCAACAGGCCATCAGGTTTGGATGTATGAACAGGGCACATGCATCAACATACATGCAAATATGTATGAACCAACAGGACAAATGTCCAGGGTAGTTAATTGTAAAGACACATACCCATATCATGTGGAATGGATTATTTGTGGTTATAGCATAGGGTGAAGAAATATTTCATTAACAACTTCAAATACCTTTACATATGCTGTACATTTCTACTAGCTGCAGATATATACAAACTACAGGTCTGACTACAGTTTCCGATGTGTAAACTTATGCATGTTGGTGAGAGGAATGTTACTGCTACATTAATATACATTTCATTTTTATTCATACACATTCATATCTGGCTCTGTTCAGCTACAGCATCCTGCTACATTTGCTTTATATGGCTCTAGACAACTGTGGATGTTTGGTATTTCATACAACCATACTATCTGCATATTGCAAACTTACAACAACATATCCAAATTGTGGGACACACATTCCAGCTTCAATACTTTATTCCACGCATTTCTCTGTTTGGTTGTGCCTGTCACATTCATTTCATTCTGTACTGACTGCAGTATACTTTATTCAGGAGTTATTACAACTTTATTGGTGGATTCATACCTCTTTCTCACACTCTCACTTGTTTTATTTTACAATTCAGGATGGTACTTAATTCTTGACTTTATTGACATGTTTTACTTGGTTAAAACAATCCTTTCCAACAGTCTCACTTGTGCCATGTTTCAGAATTTAAACGGGGATATATTTCACACATGTGTTTTACTCAGCTTGTGTAGCTGTAATTTACAGCCTGTTGCAGGTTATGTACTATTATATTACAGGTGGAACATCTTTATTTCAGACTTGTTTCATTTTTATTTTTGGATTACAGGCTGCATCACACTTATGTAATCACACAGTACTAGCAGAATCTCTCTTACACTGTTACTTGCACTTTATATTAATAGGTGACTACACTGCACTCTTTCGCAAGCTGTCATACTTATATTTTTTAACAGTTACAGAGAGAGAATTAATAACCTACCTGGTGGTGCAACCACACAAGCCTATCGGCATAGGCTTGATGATTCGCGGAACGGACACCTGCAGCTGTAATATAAATGAAGTAATATTGGAATACACATCTCCATAATATCAGCTAGGTTAACTTTCTACATAAATAATTACATGTAACTTACTCAGTAGTGGGGCGTTGGGCATTTGCGGGGGCTCCTGGATCAGCGGTTCAGTTGGTCCTGCTTCCCGTCTCTTCAAGTCCGCGTATGGTGGTAGACGGACCTGCATTCTACTCAGTCCTTGGTATTCCTGGCACAGGTGAGATCATGTGCCAACTGGTCCCATGCCTCAGCCTTGCATGCTTCCCACAGGACCTGGCCCTGCATGAGTTGGGCCTCATATATTGGACTCCTCAATGCCCCACCTCTGTGCTCGGAAGCAACTACCCTCTCCTACACCTGCCATCCTGACTGCCGATCGGTTCCACAATCAGTTATGCTGTGTATTCCCGCCTATGGGGCTTATATATGCCGTTTTTCCCAATAACTTATCTGTGATTGGCCATTTTGGAAATCGTATCAGCTTCACAAAACCTGCTTTGTCATGCTTCTCCTTTCCATTCATTCCTATATCATATGCTATTACTGCATTTCACAAGAGCCACTGTCATGGCTTAGTGGTTCAGTACTTTGACTATGGTGCATGGTATCCTGAGTTTGAGCTTGGCCATTGCTTTTTATATTTTATGACTGTCTACACAGGCTAGGAGATGTGTCTGTGTAAAGGCAGTTTTGATACAGCGATCAACGTTGCCCTTGGTTAGCTTGTTGGCCTTGATGCGCAGCTCCGCGCAAGCGGGATTCACGCTGGTTTACGCTGATCGTTTGGCTGTCAGCACATATTAATGCAGCTCAGCTACAGGCACACAGTTTCAGGGTTTTAAAATGCTGCTCAACCCGGGCACTCATTTTACACCTGTTAAACCACTGCTCACTCCTCACGAGGCAGATATACTCAGCCCTTGTTAGAGTGTAGCTCACCTATAGGCACTTCTGAGATTTGTTTTTTTTTTTTATTATCACACATTTCTTCATAATACATGGCCCATTTCATTACATTTTACATAAGAATAATTTTATATATGTACATATATGTCAGGGAATTGTTTGGAATTAAGGCTTATTTCACTAAAGAAAATAAAATTGATGTTGTGGGGTTAGAATCATGACTTAACAAGTTCTCCTCTTCAGCCCCGGCGTCTCCTACCGCTAATACGCTATTGCTTCTTGGCTTACTTTGCATATTTAGATCTTATATGCTTTTCCACTGACTGCTAACTGTGGCTAAGCGACGGCACGCCCGCGCAAATGGGCACAATCACAGGCAAGCATATTTTAAAACTTATAAAAAATATATAACATGTTCATTTTTACATTTTATGTTTATAGTCTGTGGGGGCATGTGTTGTGTTGTGTTTATTGACATTTACGCGGACTCTGTCGTGGGGGTTTACTTTCGGGACTGTTACTCTTCTGGGTGTGTGTCCATTTTCAGGGCTCGCCCTATGGACACGCCCCCTACTTTCTTACATGGACCGTGTTAGCCTTGGGTGTGAGTCAGCATGCCTC
>NW_025051678.1:0-12007 GCF_019279795.1 Protopterus annectens | reverse complement strand
ATTCCACACTGCTTTGTAGGCTTGCTTTATGCTGGTGTACACTTTATCCAAGGTACTCCTACTCTTTGTTGGAAAGTTTATCTGGTATAATGGGGAGTACTGATTTATATTAGCTATTATAAGTAGGCACAAACATGGTAGAAAGATTATCCAAGCTGCCATGGTGTGGATGCCACACTGCTTTGTAGGCTTGCTTTATACTGGTGTACACTTTATCCAAGGTACTCCTACTCTTTGTTGGAAAGTTTACATGCTGGTAGTAATGGGGGAGTACTTACTTTATATTAGCCTGATTAAAATCACCAGTTATCACATGAGCAAACACAGGGTGTTTATTCTGCATGTCACAGGTAGACCGGCACAATTTTGTGAGTGTCACATTTGTGTTAGCAGTAGGTGGGATAAACACCATTGGTACACAGATTCCATTTAGCTCTCTAGGAATGTAAAAAGGTCTATATTTTATAGACAGAAACTCCAGATTCAAAGAACAGTGAGACATAATGATCACACAGTTTCTGCACCATCTGTTATTAACATAAATGCAGACTCCTCTCCCCTAGACTTTCCACAGAGTGTTTACCTTCTGTCTGCATGATACAGTGTGAAACTCTCTAAATTAACTGCATTGTCAGTGATATTGCTGTGTAGCCATGTCTCAGTAATCATAACTAAACAAATGTCTCTTACCTTGCTCTTTGAAGAGAGTTATCCAGCCTGTTCCAGCACCTCTCATCTCAAGTTTCAGGCACATAGCAGCATGCAGGGTTAAGATCTTTAACTCATAGAGATCTGAGACTGTAGTAGATATATACATATATATATATATATATATATATATATATATATATATATATATATATTTATATATATATATATATATATATATATATATATATGTACATATATGTATATATGGATCTACTTCACTTACCTGAAAATCCACATGGCCGACATTTACTTCACCAAGATGAAATCACCGACAAACTAGAAAAACTAGAAGACTGACATCTGGAACACCGACATTCCAACATGAGGTAAGTAACCGCTTGACCATCCAGAAAAAAACTCCAAATCTATACCCACCAATGTGGGGGGCTTCACCCTCCACACCACCCTAACTAAATATACCAACTCCGAGATCGCACTTCTGCGGGGTAAGGGGCAAAGTTCAACAGGATGGCCAATCATTTACTTACCTCAGGTTGGAATGTCGGTGTTCCGTGTGTCAGTCTTCTGGTTTGTTGTTTCTGTGATGTGGATGTCGGCGATGTGGGTTTTCAGGTAAGTAAAGCAAACACATTTATATATATATATATATATATATATATATATATATATATATATATATATATATATATGTATGGATTCACTTTATAAGCTTGAACTTCTGAAATCTCGAATTACAGAATCTCGAGCCTATAAAGCAGAAAATCCAAATACCCGAAACTACACAATCATGAATCCCTAAATCCCGAAACCGCAAAATTCAAACTCCTAACACTTGCAAACACCATTACAGCACACACGCACACAAGTAAACAAGCACACACACCTATCCTTATTATATGTAGTGGGGCAAGCCCCCCTGCACCCCCCATGTGGGGAGCAAGCCCCCCACACACCCCTACTTAAATATTCTAACTCCAAGGTCGCACTACATACACACACAAAACACCACCACACAAACTACATTCCTCTCGCACACACACATCACAGAAACAACACAAACTAACACACACTACAGCCCCCACCCAACACCCTTAAACATAAACACTTACCTGAATCAACGAACACATTGCAACACCAGAACCATTAATTCAAAATCTCCCGCATTCGAGAATCTGGATTTCGTGCTTCTGCGGTTGCGACTTCCGCTTTATGAACTCGAGATACTGAAATTTGAGATTTCAGTATTTCGAGCTTATAAAGGATTCCCATATATATATATATATATATATATATATATATATATGTGTGTGTGTGTGTGTGTGTGTGTGTGTGTGTGTGTGTGTGTGTGTGTGTGTGCCCAATTACTTTGGCAACGTATTTTCATGTGTGCTTCTGTCATTGATCTTTGTGCTACCTGCTTTACAGCTAATACACGTACGTTGTTCACTGACATTTAGTTTTGTACAGTGTGCTTATTCCAACCTGAGTTTTGAGTCACTACTGCAAACCTCTCAGGATGGATTTCTTTGGGGTTTTGTGTTCATGAGGTTATAGTCACTCATGTACTAGCTGCCTCTATAAAAAGACTATTACACGTAGCAAGAGATGGGTTTGTTGTATGTTAGAGTGCTGGTTTGGCACTCCATTTATGCTGTTGTCCTCTTTCATTTGTATATGTTGTCCGTTTTGTATGATCCATGAAAATGACTTAATTTCCAGTGATATTCCATATTACTGTTCATGAATTATGCACATTATTTAATGAAAATGGCTCACATTTAAATGGGTGCACACTTACATAAAATGTTTATGATTCCTTCTCCTCTTTTACTTTTTCTTTTGTTTTTCTTTAATGTAAGTGTAGCTTTGGGAGCATTGTTTTATTTGAGCTAAGGCACTTTATGGTTGTGTATGTATCTGTATTTCATCACAACTGCTTCTACATATTCCATGTAGGAATTCATTGGTTTTGGGCATCATGACCTGCAGTTCCTGTGTACAGTTTATTTTTCCTCACATTGTTATCTTTTTTTCCCTGCAGACACCCCATTTAACCCAAGTGAACTAATTCACAGAGCTGTGTCAAATGTCACATGTTCTGTTTTGCTTGGGCACCGAAATGAATACGAAGACAACTCCTTTGGACACATCCTTCACCTCATTGATGTCAATCTCAAGTTAACTTGTGGATTTTGGGGAGAGGTAATGATGCATGATTTTTTCCTACATTCTGTGTGCAGCAGCCACTGAACTATTTACTTGTAACTATTAAGAAGAATTCAGGTAAGTACAGGTACAATGCAATCAGATTGGTATCCCAAGACAAAATGTAAAGCATTACCTTTTCACTTAAATACTGAGGCAGTGGTCAGGCATTGTAGTATATTGCAGTGGTCACCTGTGCTACAGATCAGGTTGCCACTGAATTCCTGTCATAATTTTGTAACCTAAATCTTGTGAGTGCAGACACTTCAAAAGGAAATATTTGATTGCAACAAAAAATGGAATTTCAAACATCACTTTTAACATCTTTAAAGCATTTTTTTCAATGGGATTTTACTCTACCGCACCCCATAATAAAGGGGAGCCATACCCACTACCTCTGCTACTTATAGATTCTAACCCCAAGAACACTGTATGTTATAGCAGGCTAAATACTCCAAGGTACCACAAGTTTAGATTTAGTGGGTACCCTCTGCCACCTTTTTACATTTCCAAAGTAGAACATGTCTACTCTTTGTTTGTCACAAAAATAGTCTGCTCTCGGAAACTGTAATTGTTTCTGTTTTTAATAAAGTATCAAACTGTTTGAGATATGGTATTACATTTTTTTCAATATTTAGATGACAGTAATCAATAACTATTTCTCCTAAAATATCTAGACATTTGTCATTTTCAGTGTTCTTTTACCTTGCAGGATACTGCTGCCTAAGTCAGGGCTCTGATGTAAAACAAGGGGGATAGATGGAAGCTATAGGAGAAGCATAATATACTATGTTAGCATTTAGTGCTTATTGCTGGAGGAAAAAGATTTTGCCACCTAGTGCACAGATAGAAACAGACTGGAAAATTGCCATAGTGATGGAGTGATCATGTATTGTATTCTCCTGTACTACTTCAGGCAAACATATCCCACTGCCACCTTCAGATGTAATGAAACAGCACATTCTTCATCATTTAGTTCATCTATGAAGGTGTGTGTATGCCAACTTTTATTAAAGCTTCAGATGAAGAGTACAATCTAAGGAGAAGTGACATCAAAGCACCCAACAGAAGGAAGTTATTTGTATGTGCATTGCTAGAGTTATCTTTAACTAGGCAGGGGCATCAGAGATATCCCATGGTTATGATTAGAAGACTGCACCTTTAGAACTAGGAAATCCAAGGCATTAACAGCAAAGACCTGAGTATAGGTTGCATGAACAGGTAGAATAGTTTTTGTGTAAAAAGATTATATGTTATGATTAGCAAAATGATGAGCCAGATGTTTGTGGCTCCATTGTGCATATGGATGAAGGTTTTACTATGACCCAGATCACCCATGTTCATTTAGTGGCATGGGTACATAAGGAGTTGTGTAATGAGGATAGGCATGATCAGCTAATGCTGGCTTTCCCATCCAGTAAGCCAGCCTAGGTGTGTTGGATTGTAATGGCATTAATAGCCTAGCAACATTCATGCTGCAAATAGGTATACTGCCTAGTCACAGGTTGAGCATGTGTGGAAGTATGCATATATTTGCCAAAGAATCTCTAATATGGAGCTTGAAAAGGCTGACATGAGGAAGCGATACACTCCCTGGCAGCAAAGTGACACTGCTCCATATGTGGGGTTGGCTTGAGCCTGAGGTAGGCCAAGGCAGGTTTAGAAAATTCAGGGAATGAGTAGAGGAGCTGGTGGGACCTAATGATTACCAAGGGAAGGAGAAAGAAAAAAAAAACAATGAGTCAGGCAGGCACCAACTTATTCATCTACAACAGGCTTTACTAGAGAGCAGCTGTCTTCAAGGGAGCTTCACGTGAGACATGTCTCCAAATAGATTTAATCTAATTCTTAAAGCTGTAGTACTGCTATCACTATATGAACAATATTCCCTTTATTTTACAAATAAATACATTATTTATAAGTGATTCACAAAATGTATGTACTATTGTTAAATATTCTAATGTGCCAAGTGACCATTAAACTACTCATAAACTGAAAATGAACGCCAATAAGCAATACACTTTCAGTCCTTTAAAATCAATCACTTCATATGGCATAGTATGTTGGACAAGTTAGCTTTTTCCTTACACTTCTTTTATTTCCAGACACATGTTAGTCTTAGGCAAATTAGTTACAAAGTCTACCATTTCTGAATTTATGCATTTCTATAACTTCTAGACTTGGCAACATTTTACCACTTTTTGAATTAGCATCATAAGGATTTATTGTGGAGTTCTCTACTTGCTTCAGATGTTCATTAGAATGCCTTTTGCAACATTGTTCTGTTACTGTCTTGTTTTGTTTCACAATGTCATCATACAAAGCATTATTACACTAGGAAAGTGGTTAGAAAGAAACTTTTCTTTCCGAAGTAGTACATAGTCTCATTTAGTGCCTTCTGTTTTTTTGTGTACAGCCTTAAATCATTTCCCTGCACAATACATAACATTAACTCTTTGGAAACAGCTAAAGTTGTTGGCATTAGACCTGCTGAAGAGACCTTAGTCAGTGTATAACATTGTTTGGCATGTTAACCATTTTGTTTCCCCTTCATTCAAGTAGGACCTATTCATAGTTTATCTCTCATAATGCATCTTTTGTATCACATCATGTTATTAATTATTTTCATAGTTCTTTCTGTTATCTCATCAGTCAGATTCCACAGATGAAAGAAACAGCACATACATACTCCACTTGTTAATTGTTTAATTTTGTGACTACTGTCTTTTCTTACCTGGGACTATGGTTCCTTGTACTGACTCTTTAGACTTCTCAATCTTTTGCATTCACTCACAGTTTATTCTTCTTTCTTCGTTCATCTCCCTTTACTCTCTTCACTTCAGGGGAATTTATTTACTTGTTTGCTTGTCTATTTGCTTATTCATTCATTCACTTATTAGTTTGTATACTTATTTATTTTTGCTGAATGTGTTAGTCTCACTAGGCATGAGGTCTATTTTCAGGGGAGACATGAGGTAGTATTTATGCAGACAGAAGAAATTTTGCATAAATGTGAGTTTATTTATTTGTAAAAATTGAACATTCATTTTTATTCTATGACTGCAGTTATTTTTTCAGGTTAATACAAAATGATTTATGTTATTGTTGCAAGATGACATTGCATTTTAAAATTATTATGTATTAACAGAATCAGAATTTTGAAACTGAAATACAATTTTAAAGTACCCCTACTCTTTGATGACTAAGATTAAAAGAAATGAGTTACATAAATTCTGAGAAGGGAATGCAATCAAAAGCAGTTTACACTAATCAGTACAGTTCAGTTAATAGTCCAAATGAAGTGAATGTTTGACATGAAAGCAAAATAAGCAGTGTTAGTGGTACAACTGCTAGTGCAACCAACTTTGGTGCAGAAAACAGTGGGTTCTATTCCCACACAAGGTAAATGGATTGCTGACACTATAGAGCAGCCTAGTGGGTGTGCTGGACTCCTATGTTTGTCCCTCTGTTTGAGATGTTACTTACGTTGATATTAAAGATCCCACAGCACATATTGAAAAGAGGAGGAGTCCTTTATTTAACACACATAAAACACATTATTTACATATTTACAGGCACACATATATATGCATTTCTGTTTCTTACTATTTATCAATTTTCTTATAACATCAACATTATTATTCTTCCATTATTGACCTCCACTCCCTCTTTCACAGCCATAATCTGATTTTTGCAATATATTTGCCAAATTCCATTTCTCATTAAAGACAATTTAGTTCAATATTTCATTCCAAATAACCCACATTATATAAAATACATTTTATCTACCCTTCTCACATATTCTGGCTTCTTATTCTTATCCATACATACTGTAATCATATTCATACCTATACCGTCTATGTCAATATTCTCAAAACAATTCTTCACACTA
The DNA here is from genome assembly GCF_019279795.1 of Protopterus annectens. Lineage (NCBI taxonomy): Eukaryota > Metazoa > Chordata > Ceratodontiformes > Protopteridae > Protopterus > Protopterus annectens. The sequence goes on along the minus strand of NW_025051678.1, from coordinate 5,238 downwards.
TATTATCAAAAACATTTCTTCACATAACATTTTCCAGAGTCTCACCACTCTTGGACATTTTAAATAAATAAACACGTAAATAAAAATGCCTCTGTTGTCTCTTCCTTCCCTCAAAATAAACACACTCTGTCATCCTTCTTTTTGTATGGCATATTCCCCTTTACTGGCAATTTATTTATTACCAGACTCCAAAGGAAACCCTGACATGTTACTTTCTTTGTTAGCCTTGTTTTCCTTACTTTCATGACTTTAATCACCTCTTCTGGCAAATGTTCTTGTATTTACATAATTATTTTGTTTCATCACATTATTATACCACATCATTCTCTGTATATGTCATCAGTTTTTATTTTCCATGTTAGTATTTTCCTTGATAATTCTTAATTTCTTCATTTATATATTCTTTTTCTCTTTTTCTTATTCTCATAATCTCCTAGCATTTTTGTACTTATATTTAAATATTTTCAATGTTAAATACCCATTATCTTCCTTTGCCCACTTTAATATTCTATACAATTTTAAATACGCAGAATAAACATCTGGTTTCATTAACCCACATCTCTCTTCATCTTCACTCACAACACAACTCTTTTTACTGGGTTTAATCATAAACCCCCATATGAGAGAAAACACTAGTTGCACAATTTCCTTTTCATATTTTACTTGGATCTTATAAATATTACACTTATAAGCTATTTTACCTACTAATACCAAATTCACCAGACAGTTGTTTTTTTCTGAATGGTAATCTATATCCAGAGAAGACATATTTCTTTCATTGCTTTTATTAACTCCTCATTACATCATAACCATAACATTTTCCCATTTCATTTTCCTAGCAAGGACACTTCATTCAATATAATTCTTAGAATTTTTACCTCATTACCCAAAGCCTTAATTTATCTTTATTCACTGTCATTCCCATTTCCTTTAAACATCCATTCAGGCAAAGAAACACTTCCCTCATCCATATTTTGCTCTTAGCAACTAGAACTCCATAATTTGCACATGTCAAAACTACCAGTATCACTACCTCCTTTTGCATAGCAGCTTTCATTGTATACATTACTACACTTACTATCACTTTCATCACCAATGCAAACAATGTTCCAGTCATGGGACACCCTTGTCTCATACCACACTTCATGCATACTTCTTTACTCAGCTACCCTTTGGCTAACACTCTCAGTCTATTATTCTGATATGCTGACATACACACTCTCCTAATTCTATTACCTGTTCAATAGTGCTTCATATTATTCCACAAAGTATCATGTCCTACTGTATCTAATGCCTTGCTAATATCACTTACCATAAGTTTCACATTCTCCCTTTAACTTAGAGAAAATTTCTCTTACAACCAATAATATTTCTTAACATCCCTTCACATTTATACTATACTTTCCTCCATAATATCCTTAATCCTTCCCTCTATTCTCTTCTGTATTATTATCATAAAAATTGTATAGTCTGTGTGATTTATTGTGGTGGGTCTGCACTTTTTATTTCATTATTCTCATCTTTCTTCCATATAAATTTTAATATCCCACTACATAACTCTTCATAAACAAACTGTTCCTTCAACCATTCATTCAGAACATTTACAAAATACTCTTTGGCAGTGCATTAATTTCTTCTACATTCCATACCCTATACCACGTGGACCTGATACTGAATCAACATTTGCTTTCCTAAGTACTTTATCCAATTCACTAATAGTAATTTCATTTTCAAATTCCTCCTTAACTCGTTCTGGAAATGTCTTAACTTTCCATTCTCTCTTATATTTCCATCTTTTTCCTCTTGGACATATTTTCTACATGCTGTACTACAATACTCATACTTTCCTCTTGTGTTCTTTTTATTTACTTCTTTTTTTACATTTTTCATTTCTGCCATTATACTAATGCCCTTCTTTATTGTTTTACCCAAATATGTAAGATATTGTCTCCCTCATAAATAATATCTCTGCCTAAATAGTAATGCCTTATTTTTTCTCATTTTTTTATATATTTCTTTTTCCATATTATAATACACTCTTGTATTATTTTCTAAATTATCTAATCCATTTATATAAATTTCCCTGTGCTTTACTTTCTGTTCCTTTCTTACATCATCTTGCCACTAAAAAAAAAAACACTTTTTACCTATTTTTTACATTCAATCCACCATTCAGACCAGTTTTTGTAAGTCTTTTGTAGAAGTCTGCATTCCAAAAACATGCATCTGGAGCATTTCTCCCTGGGCCTCCGATGAAAACAGGCTCTGTGGAACCTAGTCAGTCTTTCCCGGTCAACAAGTGTTAAATAAAAAAAAATAAAAAATAAAATAAAATAAAAATAAAAGTCATTCATGGTTAAATAAACCTTCCAGAACTGCAATACTTCCTACTCTCCAGTTTCATCCCATAATTTTTCATTAATTCTTTCTATTTCCCTTCCTATTTTAATATACTCTCTTCTATCACCACCATACTTATTGTTAAAAGTTCTAAAAAATCTGCCACAACTGCTTCACAATTTGCTACCCACAAGCCTTCCAATAATATGACATAATCAGTTTCAGATACAAGTGCCCCTTCTATAAGCCCATTGACTTTTATTCCACATAGTTAATTTACCACATTTTATCATTTCCTGTTTTTTTTTTTTTTACATCTTTCCCTTTCTTTTTTATGTTTTCATCTTAAATCACAATTAAAGTTCCCTGCAACTATAATTTTCATGTTAATCACCACAATCCAATATCTGATTAAACAGATTCTCTCTTCCATTGATAGTTATATATGCATATAATGCTATAATTATATAAACACATTCTTACCACTTCACATCAACAACAGTTAACATTCCCATCTTTACTCATGTTACAGCTACTAATTTTATTATTTTCTTACACAACACAGCAACTCCAAAACAACTTTCACTTAATAAGTTCTACATTATAATTCCAACCCCAATTTTTCTGATTGTAATCTTTCCTCAAGAGTCAGGAATCATATCACTTTTAACAGAATACATTCACATCACATTTACTAAACCATAGCAGCATCCATTCCTTCTTACAGTGTTAATAATACTGTTCACATTTACCAACAATTGTTGCTTTTCCCTCTTTTCAAGTTAAAGGGAAATATTTTAAAATGTTATTTTTCTTATTTTTTTTTCTTTGCCCTACTGATGTTTTTCCTTGGTTTATGTACAAATCATTTATCCCCAGAATCAGATTTTTCACAGGATAGAACCTCAAAAAATTATGAGTGACAATGCCTTCTCATGACTTCTCTTCCTGCATGTACATTTGTTTCTTCTTCTAGAGTTTTTTCTTCATCTAGTTCACCCTTTCCTCCAGCCTCTTGTTGTCCTTCCCCGTGTATATTTTTCCCTTTTGCCTTCCTTTTCATTATTTATTGTTTTCTTTTGGGAATCTATCTAAAAGTCTCTCTTTTTTTACACAAAATGCATTTAGCTACACACCTTCTTGCTGTATGTCCTGTCTCCCACCACCTGTTACCTTGTATCTTGTTACAATCATTAATTAAATAAGAAAGATTCCAACAGAAGAAACATTTTTACATCTATTGTTTTAAGGCAGTCTTTCTATATTTGACAACTTATAAACATAGGGATTGTAGATCTAGGGATTGCCCCCCCCCCCCTTTATTCAGCCCTCATTAGGCCATTCATTGAAAACAATGGCCCCTTTGGCATTTATCTGTCAAGATTCAAGTGACAACTGAAACACTCACAGAAATATTTTACAAAAAGGATACAAGGCCTAAACATGTCTTACATGGATGGACTCAAATCCCTGTCACTAGGCTTGGTATTCTGCAGACTGCTAAGAGGTGAGCTGTGTCTCTTCTACAAGGCATCTTCTGACCAATTACTGATGGATCTACTGCACATCAGCAAGTCAAATGACATCAGAAATACTTAGTCTAAAGACTAAAACCTCTTTTTCAACATCAACAAATGGTTTGGAGGGACAGGTATATCTCTTAGAGGATAATGCAAAGTTAATCATGTTCCATATTCAAGTGTAACTTAGATCTATGGATGGGAAGCAGAACATTTACCCATGGGTCCCCTCAAATTATCTATAGTATGATCCTAGTTTATGATTTTAATGCTCTTAGGGGTAATATATAGTTATTGATTATGGGATGGATAAGGCTAATCTATAACTGAATAGGACAGGTTATTTCAAGTGCAAATGGGAAACTGGCTAGGCTTAAGATGGCCTACAAGGCCAGCTAGCCTACTAACTACCTATGAACCTATAAACCTATGAGCAAGATTTAGGCTGGCCAGAATATCTTAATGCCCTTCTATTACCAATTATAAAAATAACACTTGGGAAGTGTTTCACCACGCTTTTTTAACATTTCAAAATGACTTACAACCTCCACCCTTCATTCCACAAGTTCCTCTTATCTCTAACTCCACAATGTTATCAATGAGTTTCACACAAACCCTGCCTACAGTTTTTTTTACATCTTCTTCATCTAATTCATTACTTGTAAACCGCAAAGTACATTTTCTAACATTTAAGTTACTAACAGAAATCAAATAATTGTTGCACAGTTTCAGAAATATTATCATCTGTCCCTTTGTTTTAAATGTGAACTCACAAAAAGTCTCTGTTCCTATATGTATAAAAGGCTCAGTTTCTTGAGATTTAAGGTCAACAATAACTGGCAAATTGTCCCATACAAATATCTGTCTATTACTGTGCCATTTTGTGTTCCCGTTCTCACAGTTGGTCTTCTCTTCTTTTTAAAAACAATTTTACTCGCAGTTTGTTCTGCTTTCATTTTTTTCCTGCTGTCACTGCTGCATGTTTTAGGCACTGCATTATGCTGCCAGTTTGTACCTGGTTTCCTCTTATTTCCAGTCACTTCTGCATAAGTTTTAACTGTTGCATTCTCTATTGCCGCATCCCCTGGTTCCTTCTCCACATTACCGTCCTCAACATTTCTGGAAAAGTTATCTGCTATCTCACCCCATGAAACAGCAGAACTGTCACCTGAATCACCCTGCTCAAGTATTTTATTTATTTGTTTATTTGATATGTTTTTACCAGAAAAGTTCATCTGGGATAATATCCCATTTTCAGTGGAGCCCCAGGGAGAAAAGCTCCACATTGGCATAATATGGCTGCAGTTAAATAAAGTTATTACAAAACCTAATACATAAGAATGACATATTAACAAAGTTAAATACATTACAGTTAAAT
>NW_025051677.1:0-12355 GCF_019279795.1 Protopterus annectens | reverse complement strand
CAGAGCAGCAGCATTCCCTCAGATCCCATGATGCAAGGCAGGGAATTACTCAGATCTCGTTTGGTAGCTAAAGAAATAGCAGTATTTTCTTCCAACTTAAGAGGAGGAAGAAATAAGGATACTAAATAACATCATATCCCTCTAGAAAGGATCAACATAATCTAGTGACACTAGGAGTTGAACAGCTAGAAAAAAGGTAATAACCTCTTAATAGAAGATGTATAATCTTCCCGGTCTGACCAGGCTAGGGGGGTGGAGGGCGGGATGCAAGAAAGAAGGCGAGAGAAGACAACTAACATGGAACGTTATGGTAGGTACATAACTTCTAAATGTTAAGTTGTCAATCTTGCCTTCATTCTTGCTGGATGGAACCGCGTCCCTAGCACCTCTATCCTGGGTGGCTCAATGGAACAGACTCTTGAAAATGGTGGAACCAAAATTTGTTCTGTCTCTGGAGACCAAATCTAATTTGTAATGTGAAACAAAGGTATGAGGAGAGGCCCATGTGGCTGCTGCACAAATAGTGTCTATAGGAAGTCTAGCTTGAAAAGCTGTAGATGTAGCTAGTGCTCTGGTAGAATGGGCTTTTGGGTTAGAAACCAACTCTTTGCCTCTGAGCTGATAAATGTAAGTGATCACAGAAGACAGCCACCTAGATAAAGTTACCTTAGAAACTGGAAGGCCTTTCCTGTTCTCTGCATAGGATAGAAATAGTTGATCAGATTTCCTAAAAATTTTGTCTTTATCCAGATAATATCTGAGCTGACGGTGAACATCGAGATAATATAACTTTTGTTCAGCTCTATCAGAATAGTTCGGAAAAAATACTGGAAGATCAATGGATTGATTTAGGTTAGTTCGTGATGCCACCTTTGGCAAGAAAGACGGATTAGTTCTTAGGGACACCCTGTCTTTGTGGAATATTAGATAGGAGGCCAACACAGAGAGCATGAAGCTCAGATACTCTTCTGGCAGATGTAATGGCAACTAGAAAAAGTGTCTTCCAAGAAAGCAATTTCAAAGAACAGGCAGCTGCAGGTTCGAACGGGGGAAGAATTAAGGATGTTAAAATTAAATTTAGATCCCACTGTGGTGGGGGGTCTCTAATCGGAGGTTTCAATAAAAAGATACCTCAAGGAATGCCTTGCAAAAGTTTATGACATAATGTTGTGGTCCAAAAGACTATATGAAAATTTGAAATGGCTGCCAGTTGAACTTTCACTGTGGAAGAAGAGGATCCTGAATGAAAAATGTCAGCTAGGAAGTCCATACCGAATGAATTGGAGCAGTATAGGGGTCTATGTTCCTAGCTTTTGCCCAGAAAGAAAAAGCATACGCCATTTACTAGTGTAAATCTTTCTGGTAGAAGATTTTAGGGAAGCTACTAAGATATCCCGTACAGGATTAGAAACCATAGGAAGCCTGGCTAAGGATGTAAGTGGAGCAACCAAGCAGTGAGGTTGAGAGAGGGTATGGATTGGTGCAGTTGACACGACTGGTGGGTCAGAAGATCTGAACCGGTCCAGATGCCATGGCTGTACCAAGAGGTAATGATGTAGGAACGGAAACCATATCTGTCGAGGCCAATAAGGGGCAATGAGAATCAACTTGGCTCTCAAAGCGGTTGCTTTCTGAATTAGCTGAGGTATCAGCGGAAAAGGAGGAAAGGCATAAAGAAGTCCCCGGGGCCAATCTTGGGTTAGAGCGTCTCTGGGGGATGGCCTGGAAGGGGAAGAGAGAAGAAGTCTGGGCATTTGCTGTTTTGAGGTGTAGCGAAAAGGTCGCAGCAAGGAACACCCCACTTCTGAAAAATCTCTTCCGTCACTGACTGTTTGAGAGACCACTCGTGAGGCATGAGAATAGCTCTGCTCAATCTGTCCGCTATGATGTTGGATTTCCGGGATGCTGTTGCTGTCAGAAACCGGTGAGAGGAGATTGCCCATTGCCAAAGTCTGAGAGCCTCTCGACACAGAGGATAGGACTTGGTTCTGCCCTGTTTGTTTATATACCACACTACGGACATATTGCCCGTTTGGACTGCAATAGTTCCAAGGGAAAGAGAGTCGTTGAGGGCTTGCAACGTTAAAAGCGCTGCTCTCATCTCCAGAACATTTATGTGCAGATGGTACTCGAAAGGTTGCCAAGTGCCATGGACCATTCTGCCCTGATAATGCCCCCACCGATCAGGAGGCGTCCGATGTAACCGTGGCAAACGGGGCAAGAGGAACAAATGGTCTGCCTTGATGGATTTGAGGGGAAGATATCCACCAAGTCAGATGTCTTTTGCAAGTTGGAGTTACTATGATCTCGTGACGCATGGGAAGTTGTTGAAAGGACCATTGGGTGAACAGCATCCATTGTAGAAGCCGCATGTAAAAGCGGGCGAGGGGAAGAAGTGTTATGGCAGCCGCCATAAGACCCAGTACTTTCAGTGCAAATCTGGCCTGATTTTTTGTTGAATAAGCGTAGAATCACTTGGACGGTCTTTTGAATGTCCAAGATCCTTTGGTCTGTCAACCTTGCTGAAAGTTGTCACGGTCGTACAATCTTGCTTCATAAAGTAATATATTGACAAGGCGACAAGGCAGATTTTTCAAAATTTATAGAAATTCCTAGCCCTCCTCTGCAAGTGTGAATGGTGTAATTTCTGGCTTGGAGAAGCTGATGCCTGGTGGTGGCAGTGAGGAGCCAGTCGTCTAGATATGGAAACACCTGGAATCCTTGACGTCTCAGGTGAGCCGTAACCACTGCCATGCATTTGGTGAACACTCTGGGGGCTGTAGTGAGTCCAAAGGGCAGGGCTCTGAATTGGAAGTGACTGGTCCCCAGCCGGAAGCGGAGAAATCTTCTGGAGCGTCTGTGAATTTTTATGTGGTAGTACACATCCTGAAGATCTATTGAGCACATCCAATTGTCCTTGCCCAGAAAGGGCAGAATCCATCCGGAATCTTGATTTCTTTACAAACTTGTTGTTTGCTGAGATCTAATATTGGTCTCCAGTCTCCTGTCTTTTTTGGAACTAAAAAGAACCTTGAGTAGATTCCGGATCCTATTTGGTCCGCTGGGACTGGCTGGATGGCTCTTTTTACTAGCAGTTTTGATATTTCTAGTACTGCTAATTCCCTTAGACCGGGTGGAACGTCTGGAAGGGTTCCCTTTTGTTGAATTGGGGTTTGAATAAAGGGAATTTTGTAACCCTCGGATATAATTGACTGTACCCATTTGTCTTGAAAGTGAAAAGCCAGGCTATTGGGTACAGCGATATTTTCCCCACTGCCTCGGCGGACAATCGGGCAACATCTCAGGGATGCTGGAAGAGTTAGACAGAAAGAGGCACTCTGCTACCCTGATTCTGCGGCCCCCCTCTGCCCCTAGGGCGCGTCTGTTGTTGTTACCCCTCTGCCTCTGGGGTAAACTGACCTCGTCGTCAGGCGTGACTCCTTGAGATTTATGAACCACATTTTCCTCCCTTCTGTCCTTTGGGGTAAGGTCTAGAAGGGGTGGAGAACAGACTCCTACGGCAGAAAGAGTCTTGCCGCCTTGTTCAGATCTAGTCAAAGTGTCTTTCACTTGAGGACGAACAAGGTTGAGCCATCAAAGGGAGTTTGTGAAAGACGCCTTGAAGGGGTCTGCAAAATTACAAAGCCGCATCCAGGACTGGCCTTAAAGTTACCTGTGCCTGCGGCCCTACTGCTCGAGGGCTGCATAAGAAATGAGCCGCATGGAGGAGTTAGCAATGGAGTTAAGGATTCCTAGCTGTGAGCTAATCTTATCCTGAGACCCAGCAGCTGACGGATCCTGTAAAACTTCTCCTCCCAACTCTTTAAGAACGCCTCTTTGAAGTCGGGTGAAGTGGCATAAGTAGTTCAGCCGATCTCATAGCAAAGTCGCTGAAGAGAAAATCTGCTTACCGAACCTGTCCATAGTCCCAGAATCTTTTATTAGGAGGATGGACAGGTACTGAAGGATCAGCTAATTCCTTCTTGGTGGCAGCAGCCACCACCATGGCATCAACTGGGACACCTTAGTCAAATATTGTCTATTTTGTGGGGCAGTGATAAATTTTGAAGGTCTCCTAGGGATAGGTTCCACCAATCTGGAGCCATCCACTTCCGAGCCACTACCTCCATGAGAGGGTCGAAGGCGGAGACACAGGAGGTGGAGGGTCGAGATCCAACGCCTCCAGGTATACTGACTCGCCCTCGAGGGGATTAAGGAAGGCCAGTTCCCCTCTGTTTCAGGATTTCAAGGATGTCTGAAAATGAGACATCCTCAGAGGAGGACCTTGGGGATCCCTCGACTCATCCAAGTCAGTATCTGATGTAGTAGACTCAGGAGTCTAAATGTTTCCTTCTTACATGTCCTCTTCGCAGGGGTTCTCCTGACGGATCAGGAGAAGCTTCGAAGAGGAAGATATCCAATGGGGAAACCTGAGGCGTTGGATCTCTGGGTCCGGGAGCAAGAGAGTGGGAGGAGGCGCCAGCAGGCACTGTAGTGGGAGGAGCTGATGGAACTGTCCGCTGACTAAGCCCAGGGGCTAGTACACTCCTCATCACCTCGAAGGCTCCCAGTCAGAGAGACCAGAAAGCTCCCTCTCCAAAAAGATAGGAATCCAGGCCTCACCGAGGAGGAAGGCTCCGAGGCAGATGTCGGGCCGAGCTAATCGCGCTGGCTCCGAGGGAGAACGGGTCGGACAAGGGTCCGATGCCACTCGCCCCCTCGGAGCCGGCGAAAGAGACTAGACGCCTGGATCCACTCCAATGAAGGTCTCAAGGAGGAAATCGAGCTGAGGACGACGGAGCCGAAGAGGGTGGTATCGGCTCAAGTCACAACGGTACCGGTTCGAGGAGCTCCGCTCTGAACTCTGTAAGAGAGTCGGAGGAGGAATGCTCGGTGGATCTGATATAGCTACCGTCTGTTGAGATGGGCTATGGAGTATTTGGGCCAATGCCTGAGACTTTAATAGTCTACTCACCACTCTCTCAAGGTCGTGATCAGATAGCCTGGATGACCGAGAAGATCGGCTCCAATGGCTCCGCTAGCAAAGGTGATCTCGGAGCCGAATGTATGGATTCCACTGAAGGGGATCGAGATCTCTTTTTTGAGATCAATGGAGCCATCAGAGCTAAGTTACGCCTGGCAGCCGAGCGTTTCTCGACACTGAGTGTCTGGATCTGGTAGTATCGGCGGATGGAGCTGATACTGAGACTGACATGGAAAGATCGGCTCCGGCGGGCCGATCTCGAGCCTAGTGATGAAGGACCTGAAGCCGACGGCTTGGAAGCTGAGCCAAGGCTTAACCCAACAGGCTTCGAGGGCTTCTGGCACCGACTTAGTCGGGAGCTCTCGGCTTTAATAAGCCCCTTAATATAAGTTTATTTTTTCGTTCCCGCAGGACTCTTGGGCTGAAAGCGACAGATAGCACAAGAGTCCTGCAGCTTGGTCCCAGGCAATAAACACAAGAAGTGTGACTGTGACATCTTCTGACAGCACGGTCACACTTTTGAAGCCTGAGACCTTAGTGTTCGACATAACTGTGTCGATGAACAACAGTAACACAATCACACACAAAACACTCAGTCCAACAAAATAATCTAATTTAATTAAATTAAATTACATTAACCAGGAAAACACACCGTCACACACAATAATCCCTGACAGGAAAAATTTAGGGAGGGAAGGCCTAAGGCCTGACTAGGGACAAGGAATATTTTGGTCAAAAAGAAGGGAACACTGACGGGAATAGGGCTAAGGTGAGTCGATAACTAATAAAAATATAATATATATAAATATAATTAAAGGGTGGTAGACTAAAGTCTCTGAAAAGTTCACTTACCAAGAGCTGGTAAAAGAAGGCACCTCGTTAGCGAAGCGGCAAACGAGATCTGAGTAATCTCCGCCTTGCATCATGGGATATAGGGTTGCCTCGAGCTGGTAAAATTATCTCTCGAGCTTAGCAAGTGCCGAGTTGGAGCCGAGGATCGGCTCCGAACCCATCCAGCAAGAATGAAGGCGAGATTGACAACTTAACATTTGTACTTTAACATGTTCAGGTAAACTTTGTTCTTTCAACCAAGCATGCCTTCAAATGACAGAGCCTGTAACTGCGGCTCTACAAGAAGCCTCTAATGAATCAAAACCACATTGTAGAGTATGCTTTCCCACTTGTTCAGCTGCATGCAATAAATCCTGCATTTCCTTACTGTCAGGACTTTCTGAGTTTGTAACCATTTTCTGTTTTAACAAGGACATGAGGTACTGTTGATATTTAAGCATGTGAAACTGGCAATTTAAAGCCCTTACAGTTAAAGTAGCAGAAGTGTAAACTTTTTTCCCCCATATATCCAGAGCTCTGGAATCCCTATCTGAGGGAACAGGGTTTTTAGCAGTGGAAGCCTTAACCCCTTTAGGACCCTGAGAAATTGTTTCTGGATCTACAGCAGGGTTTTTGTAAAGAAATTTATGAGAGTCAGGGAACCTGTAGTACCTGTCTGGATTGACTGGTGCAGGAGGTAAAGAATCAGGAGACAGACTGGATTCAGAGAAAACATCATCACCAATATCAAGTACAGGGGGAATAGCCAGGGGCCTGAGCAGAGGCAATAAAAGAAAGTCTCTGAGCCTTTTCTTGGATTCTGAGTAATCCTGGCTCTCCCAATGGAAATGCTCCCTGATGGTGTGCAGGGTTTCCCCAAAAGAATAATCCTCAGGCGGGGGGGCTGAAGGTATAGACTCTTCTACATCAGAGTCCTCATAGGGAGGGAGAGAATATCCCTGATCAAAAGAGGAATCAGAGGAAACAGAAACCTGGTCAGAGGAATCATAGTCAGTGTCTTGCCTAGACCTTTTGTCAGGAGGGGGATGGGAACCCGATTAAAGTAATTAGGTCTTCGGCCATTTTAAGCATCTGTTTCTTTGGCATGGATGACTGTCCAGGAGAATGCTGTACTTGTTTCCTTGTCTTTAATGGTGTTTTTGACTTTGCCTTGGCCACTATAGCGGACTTAATAGTAAGCTGTGAAGGTCTGAAAACACCCTCAGAAGCCGATGCCTGCTCAGCGGCTCCGGACCCATCTGAGGGAATAATTTCCGCAGGCCCAATACCTTGAGTTTCCACATGCCTCGGTGCCTCCACATGACTGTCGGATACGGCCTGTGGCTCTGAGGTAGTGGGTGTCAGGGGCTGCGAAAGCACCTCACTGAGAACCGGCGACTGGCCTAGAAGAGGCTTCGTCATCGGTTTTGGACCTCGGATGCCTGTCCTTTTCTTTGTGTTTATGCTTTTATAAATTCGCCGCCGGTTGTTCCGACGGCATTATGTAGTTAAACCTTCAACCAAAATAATGTAAAGCAAAATCAAACCGACATTTAATAGTGCGTTTGTTGAATCTAGCACAAAACGACAACTAGTAACTTCGTGGTCAGGGCCTAGGCAAGGAATACAGTAAGAGTGAAAGTCCTTATGAGGTATTTGTTTCCCACAAGAAATACAATTATTAACTTTTACTGACATCGGTCAGGAGCAAGAAAATGTTTCCCCAACAGGGTACTTAGCTTTATTGAAGACTTTGGTTCTGAAACTCAATTTCGAAAATCTCAGGAGTCGGTTGACCAGCACTTGCGAACTGCTTTTGCTTCGGGCACCACGCAGCAAGAAAGACTGAAGAAAATGGCACTGGTTGCATCTTTTATACCCCTGGTGCACTGACGTCAGGGAAGAGGCGACAGCAACTGACGCCGGACCTAGACTTTGGAACTCTGGCCAACTGCGGGTAGCCTGCCAGCAGAATAACCCAAGTGTAATGACTGCAACAGTGAAACACGATGAACATCTGCCTGTGTATGTCCAAAGAATGCAGAATTTTCTCACCCTTGTTCTGTGTATTTGGGTAAAAGGTAGGCAAGTGAATGGTTTGATTGACGGCCACACTGGACACAACCTTAGGCATAAATGTACGGTTTGTCCTCAGAGAAACCCTGTCTGGATGAAAAATTATGAAAGGTTCCACAGCCATGAGTGCTTGTAACTCCGAGACTCGCCTTGCAGAGGTTATGGCTAGGAGCAGAGCTGTTTTCCAGGATAAGAATTTAATATCTGCTGTTGATGATGGCTCGAAAGGAGGCAGTGTGAGTTTTTCCAAAACATAACTGAGGTCCCAGGCCGGAATTGGTGCTCTCCTTGGAGGCCTAATGTTTTTGGCCCCTCTGAGGTACTGCCTTATTAAAGGATGAGAAAAGATAGGTGGTTCCGTATTGTAATGTGCAGAAATGGCAGAGGCATGAATCTTAATCGATGAGAAAGAAAGGCCTTTGTTCAGCATCTCAGTTAGGTATTGTACAATCTGAGGAATATTTGGTACAGACGTGTCAATGCCTTGTTCCTGGTTCCAAGTACAGAATCTCTTCCATTTTTCTGCATAAGATTTTCTGGTACTGGGCCTCCTGGCCTCCAAGATAACATCCATAACAGCTTTTGAAAGAGGAGTTTTCTGAATGGCTACATTATCCGCCATGCTGCCAGATTTAAGGTCCTGAGTTGGCTGTGCAGGATCTGATTGTTTTGTTGGGTCAGCAAGTGACGAGTTTGAGGCAATATCCATGCTGGACCTTGAGACAAACTCTTTAGGATTGGGTACCAGTGCTGGCGTGGCCAGTCTGGTGCAATCAGAATCATTTTTGGCTTCTCTTATCTGACCTTTAGGAGTACTCTAGGAAGGAGAGGTAGTGGCGGAAAAGCATATACTGTTAGATTTTTCCAGCTGAATGATAGGGCCTCCACTTTCCATGCTTGCTTGTGGTAAATCCTTGTGTCCTGAAGACTTGTGGATCCAGTTTCCATTAGTGGGGATCCATGAGGTTTCTGCTTAGTTCGTCTGCCAGAGTATTTGTTTTTCCTGGCAGGAATTGTGCTTGCAGGTGAACTTGAAAAGCCAATGCTGTGTCCCATAAAGTCATTGCTTGTCTGCAGAGGGGTTAGGAATGAGTACCTCCCTGGTTGTTTATGTACCACATGACCGAAGTGTTGTCTGTCTTTATCAGTAATTGCCCTGGATGAAGCAGGTCCTTGAAAGCTGTCAGGGCATTTTGAACAGCTAGCATCTCCTTTTGATTGATGTGAAGATGCATCTGGTTTGTAGGCCATGTGCCCTGAATACATTTTCCTGCCATATGGGCCCCCAGGCATAATCTGATGTATCCTTTGTCAGTGTCTTGTCTGGCTGTGGATAAACTGAATGGCAGACCCTTGTTGTGGTGACAGGCTTCTGTCCACCATCGAATCTCCTGTTGCAGGCAGGGAATGAGTGCAATTACTGTCTCCAGGCTGTGGCAATGCTGAGTCCAAACGCTTTTCAGATACCATTGTAGTTTCCTCATATGCAATCTGGCATATGGAATTAGGAGAATCCAGGATGCCATGAAACCCAAGGCCTGCAGGATTTTCCTTGCAGATAAGTGGGTTTTTGTTGCCAATTTCTTGAAGTAAGTAGTCAGTTGTTTTTGCTTGTCTGGCGTGAGATAAGCCATCTGAGCAGTTGTGTTTAAGCTTGCACCCAGGAATATTATCTCTTGGAGGGCACTAGCTTTGATTACTTTTCGTTTACTGTGTACCCCAGACCAATTAGTAATCTTTTTACAAACGCCAGCTGCTTTAGAACAGTGTCTTTGTTCTCTGCTTGAATTAGGCAGTCGTCCAAGTAGGGATATATTTGAACTCCTTTTTGTCTGCAAAACGCAATTACTGGTGGCAGGCATTTTGTAAAGACCCTGGGCACAGTAGATAAGCCAAAGGGCAGTGCAGAGAATTGGTAATGCATTGAGCCAGCTATGAATCGGAGGTATCTTCTGCAAGACTGTCTGATTGCAAAATGCAGGTATGCCTCTTTTAGGTCCAAAGTTACAAGCCAAGCCCTCTTGCCCAGCATGGGCAGTAGCTGATGAAGAGTCAACATCTTGAATTTTGGAACTTCCAGAAACGTATTTAGTATAGACAGGTCCAGAATTGGTCTCCAGGTTTTGTCCTTCCTGGGTACTAGGAAAAGTCTGGAGTAAAATCCTTGCCCCTGCTCTTGTTGTGGTACTTGGTGAATGACCCTCATGTCCATGAGGGCTGCAATTTGTTTTTGTGCCTCTGCCCATTGATTGTGTGGCAGGTCTGAAATGCCCTTTGACCTTGGTAGAGTGTGAAAATGGAACCTGTAACCTTGGGTCACTATGTTCAGAACACATTTGTCTTGGGTAACCATTTGCCAATTTGATGAAAAAAGTGCTAGTTTTCCCCCTAAGGGGGCTGTCAAAAGAAAACTGCTTGGAGTGGTAGAGGAAAGTCATTGGGACTGTTTCCTGCATAGGAAGCCATGATTTGTCTTCTCCGCTTTTGGAGGTAGGAGCACCTGGCACATTGTTTAGGCCTGTATGAGCCTTGGGGGCTGAGATCTGCCTCTGGATGTCTGTATCTGCCTCTTTATGGTCTGTCTGAGACTGGAAAGGACCAATTTTTAGAAGGCCAGTTCCTGCTAAACCTGGGTGGCTGTACCTGTAAGAAATCCTTGACTGCATGGATTTTGCTTTATCCTCCATTTTTTCTGGGCTGACCTCTTCTGCTTTAGTACCAAACAAAGTATCATGCTGTAATGGTGCATCTAATAATTTTGCTTTAACATGATCAGGCAGATTTTAGCCAAGCATGCCTTCTAATAACAGAACCTGTAACAGCAGCCCTGCAAGAGGCCTCTAGTGAATCATAACCACATTGCAAAGTATGCTTTCCCACTTGTTCAGTTGCATGCAATAAATCCTGCAATTCCTTGTTCTCTGAACATTCAGTATTTGCCAACATTTTCCGTTTAAGTAGTGACATTAAATATTGGGTTGATATTTAAGCATATGAAATTGACAATTTAAAGCCCTCCTACAGCCAGGGTGGCAGAAGTGTAAACTTTTTCCCCCATCTGTCTAGGAGCCCTGAACTTAATCAGAGGGAACAGGGTTTTGCAGTGGAGCTTTAACTCCTTGGGACCTTGAGATATAGTTTTCTGGGTCAGCAGCGGGGTTTTTATATAGGAATTTATGTGAGAATCCAGGACCCTGTAGTATTTGTCAAGGCTTAGCAGGTGCAGGATAAAGAGTCAGGGGACAGTCCGACTCTGAAAATATCGTCATCTACAATGCGTCTAGAACAGGTGGAATAGCAAGGGTCTGTGCTGAGGAAGAACTGCCAGGGAAATCTCTGAGCCTTTCTTAGACTCAGAATAATCTTGGTTTCCCAGTGGAATGCCCCTCATAGTAATATGCAGTGTTTCCCCAAAAGAATAGTCCTCAGGAGGAGAGGCTGAAGGAATGGATTCTTCAGCATCAGAATCCTCATAGGGAAGCTTGGAGTAATCCTGCTTGGAGTAATCCTGCTCAGAAGAGGAATCACAGGAAATAGATACCTGATCAGAAGAATCATACTCTGTCTCTTGCCTAGGCCTCTTATCAGGAGGGGGATGGGAGCCCCTGATCAAAGTAATTGGGTATTCGGCCATTTTGAGCATCTGTTTTGTAGGCATGGAAGTCTGAATAGGAGAATGTTGTACTTGTTTCTTTGTCTTTAAAGCTGAGGATGGCTTAACATATAGTTGTGTAGGTCTGAAGACACCCTCAGAAGCCGATGCCTGCTCAGCGAATCCAGACCCATCTGAGGGATTGATTTCCTCGAGTGTCCACACCTGAGTTTCCAAAGGCCTAGTCGGCTCCACATTGGGAGTCGGTATGGGGCCAGGCTGGGCCACGAAAAGCGCCTCACTGCAAAGAGACCCCCGCAACTGGCCTAGAAGAGGCTTCATCATCGGGTTTGGACCTCGGATGCCTATCCTTGTCCTTGTCCTTGCGTTTTTTGTAAACTTCGGTTGTCGGCTGTTCCTCCGGCATTATATAATTAAATCTTCGGCCAAAGTAATGAAATGCAAAATCGAACAGATGCTTGATAGTGTGTTAGCTGAATCTAGCACAAAACCGACAGCTAGCAACGTTGTGATCAGGGCCTAGGCAAGTAATACAGTAAGAGTGAAAATCCTTATGAGGTATTTGCTTCCCATAAGAAATACAATTGTTAACTTTTTTTCTGACATCAGTCTGGAGCAAGAAAAAGTTTCCAACGGGTAATTAGCTTTAATGAAGACTTTGGTTCTGGAAATTCAGATTTGAAAATCTCGGGAGTCACGACCATTTACCCTATGCGATTTGCTTTTTGCTTCGAAAGCACCAGCAGCTGCCGCAAGAAAGACTAAAGAAAATGGCATTGGCTGCATCTTTATACCCCTCAAGCACTGATCGCCAGTGGAAGATGACAGCAACCGACCGACCTAGACTTTGG
>NW_025051676.1:0-10883 GCF_019279795.1 Protopterus annectens | reverse complement strand
TCTTTTTTTAAAATTCTTCACCCCACTGCCTTTTTGGGTTTTTTAAACCCTCAACCCATACCCTCCCCCCGTTAACCCTCGGTATGCAGAAACTGGTACTAGTAAGATTAATATAACTTCCAGTATTTATGTAAACTATCAATGAACTTTAAAGTACCTCATATATCATATAGTAAGAATACTTATATAATCCTTTATACTCATCCTTCTTGTATTGTACTTCTTCTAGACTCTTTTTTGTATTTTAATTTCCTCCTACTTTATTTGTTATACATCTGTATATTATATTTTGTGCTATGTTTGGAGCTTTTCTCCCCAGGTCTCTATAGACTAGCCCGGTCAACAAATGTAAAATAAATAAAAAATATATATATATATATATATATATACTTATCCCTCCGACATTTTCTATTTATGTTAAAAAAAGATTGTCATAGGTTCATAGGTTCATAGGTTTATACTAGGCTATCTGCCCTAAGGCATTTATAAGCCTAACCCAAATTATTGTGGCTTACGCCACCCCTTATATGAAAAAATACTGTGCCCATTAGTTTGTTGTGCCTCTGTCCAGCAGTGACCCAGAGATGATTCCCGGGGTAAACCTACGATCTCCCATCCACAGGTCTAGATTTCTCTTGAACAGAGTCAGCGAGGTGCTCTGCCTCACATGGACCGGGATTTTATTCCACAGCATAGGGAGTCTCTGAGTGATAAATCTATCCCTCCAGCATGTCCTATTTATATCCGTGCTAAGGTTTAAGTCGCTTGCTCTAGTGGTTTTGGTGGATTTGGATTTTTGAGGTGGAGCATGTCCATTAATTCCGGTTGGACATGGCCTTGTATGTCAGGCACATGTCACCTCTGAGCAGACGGTATGCGACTGAATAGAGCTGGAGTTTCTTCAATCTGGCAGCATATGACAGATTTTGGAGTCCCTTTATCCTTTGGTGAGGAACTTTGGGGTCTCTCAATTGCTGCAGATGTCGGGTGAGATACATCCCGAATGGGGCATTGTACTTTCGATCATTGGTCTGATAAGTGAAGAGTACAGGGAACAATGACCTCACTAGATCTGGATGTGAATCCCTTCATGATCAGGTGGGCAGTGTAGAAGGTCTTTCTAACCACTTTAGCAACGTGAGTGTCAAAAGAAAGGCCACTGTCAACCTGGGTCCCCAGGTCCCTGATAACCTCTTCTGTGCTTAGTGGATTGCCACCTATATGGTAGCTTGGGGTTACCTTGTTTTTCCCGAAGGGTATGACTATACATTTTTGGCGTTTAACTTCAGGCCATGGCTCTGGCACCAGCTATCTGTTTCCGTGAGTCCTTCTGAAGGATATCCGTGCCCGATGCACTTTCCACTATGGCGCCCAGTTTGCAGTCATCTGCAAACTTTGTCAAATAAAGTCCTCCCATGTTGGCCTGTACTTCTGAGAAGTAGATGCCAAACAATAGGGGCCAAGGACCGACCTGTGGGACACCACTGACCCGGCTTTCAGTCTGACACAGCCAGCAACTCTAACCCTGTGGGTTCTGTCCTTAAGCCAGTTTGCAACCCATCTTGTGACATATGGGTTTACATTTAAGCTGGTAAGTTTTTCTACAATACCCGAGTGGGTATTGTGTCGAAAAGCCTTGCAAGGTCAAGGTAGGCTGTATGGACTGCCTTTCCCTCATCAATGGCCTTGGTGACTATTTCAAGAAGTCGACCAAGTTCAAAAGGCATGATCTTCCCTTGACAAAGCCAAACTGGGTCGGGTCCAATGTCTGCAAGTCCCTATATCTTTGTTTATGAGCTCCATTATGATCCTCTCCATAGCTTTGCAGACTAGACTTGTTAAGCTTATGGGCGGTAATTACCAGGGTCCGTGGGCGCCACCTTTGTGGAGTGGGACCACAGTTGCCGCACGCCACTCCTTGGGCACGTATCCTGTGGTAAGGCTGAGATTAAACAGCTGCCTTATGTGCGGGTTTAATTCCTCATTTAGCTGTAGCACACAGCCGGGGACACCATCCGTCCCATTGATGCTGTGTTTTTAGCTTTAGAGAGAGCAGCTTTCACCTGCGCATTTGAGATGTCGGGAGGCTACACTTGGCTGGGATAGTTATCTCTCCTTTAGGGGTGAGGTGAAGTTTGCACTGAACCTGTCTGCCAGTATGTTGGCAATGTCTGTGGGTTCAGTGATTTTTGTATCATTTGGACTAATTTGAGCATATCTGTGAGTTTCCACCCAGGTTCCTAACATAGCTGAAAAGGTCTTATGATTGTCCTTTGAATCCATGGCAATTTTTCTCTCAAAATTGGCCTTAGTTGATTTTATGAGTGCTCGTATTTTTTACTAATAATGATCAGGGGTGACTTCCCTTTTATGGATTTTGTTCTATCATGTAATAGCTTTCTCCTCTTATTGTAAAGTTTGTTAATGGCTGGGGTCCACCAGACTGGACGTTTGCCCTTTGTGGAAAGAGTCTTGGTTTTATTTGGGATTGCCTGATCCATGCAGTCCTGGAGGTGTTCATAGAAGGCATTTGTAAGGGCTTCCGCAGCTTGGGTTGTGGTTTCCTCTGACTCAGGGGCCTTGAAGGATACCACACCAGTCTTGAGTAGTGTGAAGTTTGCTTCATCCCTTAATCCCTTGAGGTGTGCTTGCTACCGTTGAACTTAGAAATGTGTAATAGGTCTGACAGAATAGGGTCTGACAAGGCTCTATACATGAGACAGAGATTGCTTCATGTGAATGAGGGTTTTCCTATATTCAACTGAGTTAAAGTAATTCAAGTTAGCTTTTCAAAAAAAAATCTAATAATGAAAAGTGCAACTTGAAAACCTTAAAACTAAGTTTTAGGGAACAAGTTTATTAAGGGCAAGCCCTCTTGCTTCACCCATGTTGGGTCTTCACCTTCGCAGCCCCAAATTATATATACCATATCCATGGCCACACTACAGTACACTCCTGACTTGCTCAACATAACATATAACAGTTAAATGAGCCACATAATTCACCTTTTGATCAAAAGATTGATAGTGGAACCAGTGTCAGAGAGTGTAGTTACTCAGTGAGTGAGTATAGTTTTCTTCCCAGCACACAAGAGGAGAAAGCCACCACCACCACACATCACTTCAGTGGTATTCACAGCCAGCACCATCATACATCACTTCAGTAGTATCCACAGGCACAACCACCATACATCACTTCAGTGGTATTGATAACCACCACCATCAGAAATCACTTCAGTAGTATCTACAGTCACCACCATCACACATCACTTCAGTGGTATCAACAGCCACCACCATGCATCAGTTTAGTGGTATCAACAGCCACCACCACCATACATCACTTCAGTGGCATCAACAGCCACCACCACCACACATCACTTCAGTGGCATCAACAGCCACCACCACCATATATCACCTCAGTGGTATCTACAGCCACCACCACCGCACATCACTTCAGTGGTATCAACAGCCACCACCTCCACACATCACTTCAGTGGTATCTATAGCCACCACCACAATACATCACTTCAGTGGTATCTGCAGCCACCACCATCCCACATGACATCAGTGGTATCGACAACCACCACCATGCATCAGTTCAGTGATATCAACAGCCACCACCATGCATCAGTTCAGTGGTATCAACAGCCACTACCACCAAACATCACTTCAGTGGTATCGACAGCCACCACCATCACACATCACTTTGTGGTATTGGCAGCCAGCACTATGCATCAGTTCAGTGGTATCAACAGCCACCACCACCATACATCACTTCAGTGGTATCAACAGCCACCAAATCACCACACATCACCTCAGTAGTATCTACAGCCACCACCACCACACATCACTTCAGTGGTATCGACAGCCACCACCACCATATATCACTTCAGTGGCATCAACAGCCACTACCACACATCACTTCAGTGGTATCTACAGCCAACACCACCATACATTACTTCCGTGGTATCTACAGCCACCATGACAAAACATCATGTCAGTGGTATCGATAGCCACCACCACCATACATCACTTCAGTGGTATCAACAGCCACCACCACCACCACCACACATCACTTCACTGGTATCTACAGCCAACACCACCATACATCAGGGAAAACGACAAAAAAAGAATACTAGCGAGAACAGGCAAAGCAGGCACCCAACAACTCCAAACTGAATGTAAACGTATTTTTTAATATGAACGTTTTCGCTCTTAGCCAACACATAGAGCTTCTTCAGACAATACAAATTTGGCGCCAAATGACTTTTATATGCAATATACATGATGTCATATCCTGGACCACAAAAAGTTAAACATTTAAAGAAACAAAAGTTTTAAAACCTGTCTAAAATAAGATATGTTTAAAAACATACATTTTTCACCCTATAGATATGGGTATATGTAGTCACCAAAAAGACATATATATTATATATATTTATATTTAAATGTCAAAAAGCCTGCAATTTATGTCCACATAATATCTAATAATAACTTTTAAAATGTATGAAATGTTTCAAAAAATATATTTTAAAACAAGACAAACTCAACCATTCATGTTGTTTAAAATATAAGACAAAGATAGTATCTTGATGAAATATTAAACATTTTCTTTGAGGGAAACATACTAACCATCCACATAAAATGAATAACATAGAGATGCTTAAAACCATCAATAGGCCGATAGATCCTGCATGGATATTGAATTTACAGAATATTATATGTTATCTACAAAATATCCCCTACATTATTTTAGAGTTTCTTAAGTGAAAAAATAGTATCAGGTTCTTAGATAACTTTTATACTTAAGAATAATAGCTATATTACATAAGTCGTTTAAACCGGGTGGGGAAAAGGCATTCAATAAGAGCTGCCATTCTAATTCCTTTAATTCTAAAAGGAGTGATTGAGGGCCCCCCCTAACTCCTACTTTCACCCCATCAATTCCCATAAAGGAAAAACTATGTCCAATATTATCTAAGACATGCTTTGAAAGTGCGTTGTCCGTTTTTTTGTTTTTCATTGCATAGCTGTGTTCGTAAACACGGTCCCGCAGTCTGCGGTCCGTCTTTCCGACATAAAATGCCGGACAGCAATTGCAAAACGCTATGTAAATGATAGACTTTGATTCACAATAAAACTTCTGTCTGATGAAAAATTTATCCCCCCTAATCATGAACGAATTTCCTGTTCTTAAAAGCCTACACCAGTTACAAAACCCACATGCAAATGTGCCAGTTTGCCTAGGCGCCTCAAAGGGTGTATTTTCATTTTGTAAGAGTTCTTTCAAATTTTTACCTCTCTTAAATGTGAACCCAGGAAAAACACCTAGAATGTCAAAAAGGTAACTGTTATTAGTAATAAATTCCCAATTTTTCTTTACAATGTTGCACATGCTATGGATATGTTTATTATAGGTTAAAATAAACCTATTTTTAAAATCCACGGTGGGGGTGCAAAGGCTGTGATTTATATTAATCTTATCATTCAAGGGGGGTTTTTCTACCTCTTCACTTAGAGTTAGTTCCAGGTCAATATGATTGTAATCCTTTTTTCTTTCAGTACCTTTTAAGAGTGGCTGGTAAAACCCTGTGTTCCTTTTGAAAGAAACCTCATCTATGAGGTTATCCAAAAACTCTATAGGGTAACCCCTATTTTGAAACATGTCTTTAAGGGTACTACACTCTTCTTCGAAATCACCAAGGGTACTGCACATACGTGTTGCTCTTACTAATTGTCCCTTGAAAATGGACTTTTTCTGATTCAAAGGGTGGTTACTCGAGAAATGAAGGAAGGCATTACAATAGGTATTCTTCCTATAAATTTTAGAACGGAAACAGTTGTTTTGAATATCTTTTGTAAGTTTCACATCTAAATAATCAACTTCGTGTGTTGAAAAATTATGAGTGAATGTTAAAAAAGGACATGATTCATTCATGTAATTCACTAAATTGGTCGCCATTTCAGAATTTCCATCAAAGAGAATAAAGGCGTCATCCAAAAACCTAGTGTAGTATTTGGAATTCACCTTGAAGGGTGGAAATTTGAATAAAAAATTCTTTTCCCAATAGGCTACCACTAAATTCGCTACGCTCCCACCACATGGTGATCCCATAGCGATTCCCCTTTTCTGAATATAATGCTCATTGTTAAAGATGAAAAAATTAGATGACAGTATGATGTCAAGTAACGTGGTGACCACGTAAATCTCGTCTTTGGGAGCCTTCATGTCAGTCAACATTAATTCAACCCATTCCAAAGCTTCCAGATGTGGTATGGAGGTGTACAAGTCAACCACATCGATGGTAAGGAAGTTGTAGGAGGGGTTGAATTGAATGGAACTCATAGCTCCCAAGAAAGACCATGAATCTTTACAGATTTGAGGAAGTGTTTTAAGATATTTACATAAGATGTGGTCAACCACTTTAGCACTGGGATGGGTGATACAACATCTCCCGTCAACCAGTGCACGCATAGGGGGATCCTCTAAATTTTTATGTATCTTGGGGATACCAAACATGATGGGAACTCTGGGAAAGGATATATTGATGTAATCAAAAGTGTCTAAATCTATCTTCCCTTCAATAAATAGGTCTCTCAAGTAACCTTTAATTCTATTATATTGACCTGTAGTTTCATTCACAGAAGACTTCTCGTAAGCTGGAGAATCTAAAATTCTAAGCATTTTCGAGACATAGTCAACCTTGTCTAGGATGACCAAACCCCCTCCCTTATCAGGTTTACTTTAGACAATGCTTGCAGGAAAAACTAGTACCAAAAGGGTTAAGGAATCCCTTCACTCCTACAAATTTGTTTGTTGATACTGGGTTTATTGCTGATTTAACTAACCTGTTCAATAAACAAGGAATGGAATTACTCAACCTTATGGCTAACCATTATGAAAAACAAATTGAAATACTGCTTATTGAATCCAACAACTTAAATGAGTTGATTAAGGCTGATATCAATTTTTTACGGTACAAATACGATTATTCCCGGATTTTTGAAAGCATTGATGGACTGTTAACTAAACTTAAAACTAACAAGGGTAAAAAACTGGTAAGAGATCGGCTAGCTTATTCTAATGAGCTGGCATACCCTAATTTAGTTAAATACCTCAATGGGCTTAAAAATCAAAAGGAAAATGAAAATAATAAACAGGACACCAGGAACAAAAATGGTGAATCTCCCTTGGATACCATCGATGAATTTCATCAGGAACTTGATGATGGGGATGAAGGGCCTTCTTCCCAACAACCGAGAAGAAGTAATAGGATAAAAGCCTCTTATACCAACCAAGGATTCCGGCCCAATTATAAAGGTAATTCAAAACCTTTTTTAGGGCGGAAGAACTTTCATCAACAGAAGAACTTGAAGAAAGTTTAGTTGAGGCCCCTCTAGACCCTGAAACATCACTTGAAACCCAGAAGCCCATCATCTTGTCAAACATTAAAGGAGACTTTTTTGTTTTCAATTTTTCTGATTTTAAAATCGAACAAGATTTGATTGAACTTCTGGCCCTTGGGTTAACATTTGTTCCTGATCAAAAAATCAGTTTACCTAAATTATTGATAGATCTCAAATGTTTTGTACGCAGTATGAATTTAAAAGTATTGTTTAATGGTGGAATATGTCATGAAAAACCACCTTTTAAACTGCTTAGTGTATTTAACCCTCCGCTTCATCCTACGTTACAATCATTTGAATATGCATGTGAATTGGATCTTAGATACTTGTTCAAGCAAATAGGATGGTTTGACAACAACAGTAATATTACCCCTGAACAAAGGAGTTGTTTGAAAAATCTGTGCAACTCTTCAATTAGAGTTATCAAACCTGATAAGGGAGGGGGTTTGGTCATCCTAGACAAGGTTGACTATGTCTCGAAAATGCTTAGAATTTTAGATTCTCCAGCTTACGAGAAGTCTTCTGTGAATGAAACTACAGGTCAATATAATAGAATTAAAGGTTACTTGAGAGACCTATTTATTGAAGGGAAGATAGATTTAGACACTTTTGATTACATCAATATATCCTTTCCCAGAGTTCCCATCATGTTTGGTATCCCCAAGATACATAAAAATTTAGAGGATCCCCCTATGCGTGCACTGGTTGATGGGAGATGTTGTATCACCCATCCCAGTGCTAAAGTGGTTGACCACATCTTATGTAAATATCTTAAAACACTTCCTCAAATCTGTAAAGATTCATGGTCTTTCTTGGGAGCTATGAGTTCCATTCAATTCAACCCCTCCTACAGCTTCCTTACCATCGATGTGGTTGACTTGTACACCTCCATACCACATCTGGAAGCTTTGGAATGGGTTGAATTAATGTTGACTGACATGAAGGCTCCCAAAGACGAGATTTACGTGGTCACCACGTTACTTGACATCATACTGTCATCTAATTTTTTCATCTTTAACAATGAGCATTATATTCAGAAAAGGGGAATCGCTATGGGATCACCATGTGGTGGGAGCGTGGCTTAATTTAGTGGTAGCCTATTGGGAAAAGAATTTTTTATTCAAATTTCCACCCTTCAAGGTGAATTCCAAATACTACACTAGGTTTTTGGATGACGCCTTTATTCTCTTTGATGGAAATTCTGAAATGGCGACCAATTTAGTGAATTACATGAATGAATCATGTCCTTTTTTAACATTCACTCATAATTTTTCAACACACGAAGTTGATTATTTAGATGTGAAACTTACAAAAGATATTCAAAACAACTGTTTCCATTCTAAAATTTATAGGAAGAATACCTATTGTAATGCCTTCCTTCATTTCTCGAGTAACCACCCTTTGAATCAGAAAAAGTCCATTTTCAAGGGACAATTAGTAAGAGCAACACGTATGTGCAGTACCCTTGGTGATTTCGAAGAAGAGTGTAGTACCCTTAAAGACATGTTTCAAAATAGGGGTTACCCTATAGAGTTTTTGGATAACCTCATAGATGAGGTTTCTTTCAAAAGGAACACAGGGTTTTACCAGCCACTCTTAAAAGGTACTGAAAGAAAAAAGGATTACAATCATATTGACCTGGAACTAACTCTAAGTGAAGAGGTAGAAAAACCCCCCTTGAATGATAAGATTAATATAAATCACAGCCTTTGCACCCCCACCGTGGATTTTAAAAATAGGTTTATTTTAACCTATAATAAACATATCCATAGCATGTGCAACATTGTAAAGAAAATTGAAATTTATTACTAATAACAGTTACCTTTTTGACATTCTAGGTGTTTTTCCTGGGTTCACATTTAAGAGAGGTAAAAATTTGAAAGAACTCTTACAAAATGAAAATACACCCTTTGAGGCGCCTAGGCAAACTGGCACATTTGCATGTGGGTTTTGTAACTGGTGTAGGCTTTTAAGAACAGGAAATTCGTTCATGATTAGGGGGGATAAATTTTTCATCAGACAGAAGTTTTATTGTGAATCAAAAGTCTATCATTTACATAGCGTTTTGCAGTGCTGTCCGGCATTTATGTCGGAAAGACGGACCGCAGACTGCGGGACCGTGTTTACGAACACAGCTATGCAATGAAAAACAAAAAAACGGACAACGCACTTTCAAAGCATGTCTTAGATAATATTGGACATAGTTTTTCCTTTATGGGAATTGATGGGGTGAAAGTAGGAGTTAGGGGGGGCCCCCAATCACTCCTTTTAGAATTAAAGGAATTAGAATGGCGAGCTCTTATTTGAATGCCTTTTCCCACCGCAAGGTTTTAGCGACTTATGTAATATAGCTATTATTCTTAAGTATTATAAAAGTTATCTAAGAACCTGATACTATTTTCACTTAAGAAACTCTAAAATAATGTAGGGGATATTTTGTAGATAACATATAATATTCTGTAAATTCAATATCCATGCAGGCTCTATCGGCCTATTGATGGTCTTTTTAAGCATCTATCATGTTATTCATTTATGTGGATGGTTAGTATGTTTCCCTCAAGAAAAATGTTTAATATTTCATCAAGATACTATCTTTGTCTTATATTTTAAACAACATGAATGGTTGAGTTTGTCTTGTTTTAAAATATATTTTTTGAAACATTTCCATACATTTTAAAAGATTATTATTAGATATTATGTATATATGGACATAAATTGCAGGCTTTTTGACATTTAAATATAAATATATATAATATATATATGTCTTTAGGGCGTTCAAGACTACATATACCCATATCTATAGGGTGAAAAATGTATGTTTTTAAACATATCTTATTTTAGACAGGTTTTAAAACTTTTGTTTCTTTAAATGTTTAACTTTTTGTGAGGTCCTTAGGATATGACATCATGTATATTGCATATAAAAGTCATTTTAGGCGCTTCAAATTTGTATTGTCTGAAGAAGCTCTATGTGTTGGCTAAGAGCGAAAACGTTCATATTAAAAAATACGTTTACATTCAGTTTGGAGTTGTTGGGTGCCTGCTTTGCCTGTTCTCGCTAACACCATACATCACTTCAGTGGTATCTACAGCCACCATGACAATACATCATGTTAGTGGTATTGGCAGCCACCACCACCATACATCACTTCAGTGGAATCAACAGTCACCACCACCACACATCACTTCACTGGTATCTACAGTCACCACCACCATCCATCACTTCAGTTGTATCTACAGCCAGCACCACGATACATCATTTCAGTGGTATTGACAGCCACTGCCACCATACATCACTTCAGTGGTTTCTGCAGCCACCACCATCACACATGACATCAGTGGTATCAACAGCCACCACCATCACACATCACTTCAGTGGTATCAGCAGTCAACACCATGCATCAGCTCAGTGGTATCAACAGCCACCACCACCATACATCACTTTGGTGGTATCACTCAGTGGTATCCAACACGTCA
>NW_025051675.1:0-12682 GCF_019279795.1 Protopterus annectens | reverse complement strand
TAGAAATAATAAAACTGGTGTAGTGAACATTGACTATAGCCTGACTTAGCCATTGGGTTTATTCCTGCTACTGTATAAAAAGCCCTGGACATTTTCTGAAATAAATATGAAAAAAAAAAAACAGAGTAAATCACTTATAGACAGTCACCGTAACATAGCAGTAGGGAAAACTCCATAGTAATAATATGGCTAGTATTTAAACCAAAACAGTCTCAAAAGCCTTAACTCAGACATTGTAATCTGGCATCCCTCAAAACATCCTAGTAATTGATGACTCAGTTGTGCATAAACAAGACACATAACACAATGAACTTTTGTACGGAGTTTTTAACAGTGTCATGATCTGTGACAAAAATTTGGGACAACTCAATTAAAAAGGACTACCTGTAATTACAGGATATATGTGTTAAATTTTAACACTACAGTGAATGACACAGGAAAATCATCTCTCTTCGATTTGAAATAAAAAATGACAGTGTTTCTGAACATCCTTCCAAACAGAGGAAAAACATACCTGCTTACAGAAAACCTTCACTTGTTTACAGAAATCTTCCATCACCATGTATGGTGCCATCATATGAAATCAAAATGTTGGCATTCAGTCAGTGGCCAAAGTTATGGTGTTATAGGCAGGGCATTCGTTGCCCACCTACCTCAAGTGGGATCCTTGGCAAGCTGGAGTGCTTCATACCCAACAGACTTCATTTTTTTTACTTGGGAATCTCAAACACTGAACAGGCAACTTTCCATTCTAACAATTTCTTTTCTACAAAGTCCAAATGAAAAACATAAGAAAAAAAAATAAAAATAAAACTATATTAAACTGAAAATTAAAGGTGAAGGTAGCACTGCGACTACCAAGAGAATCCATAGCGGATTTAGTATCTTATACTTCTTTAGAGGATATTAACATATGAACCATTAATAAAACCTGTTTTAAAGATGAAAATTAATCTCCCAAATTCCAGGGTAATGTTACCGTTGATTGTTGCTCATCTGATTGGATAAATGCTGGTGACTAATTATTTACAAAGCTCAAGTAAATGCTAGAAGATAAGAAAACAATTCTGGATTATTAATTGCTCATGAAATAATAAATATAAGTGATACTAAATCTAATTGTACAGGTATTATCAGTGCACTAACTATGCCCCCTACAGAATATGAGGATTTCCTGATTAACTCAGTGATACAAAAATCAGTGAAATGCTAGCCTTATCTAAATCCTTAATGGAGTTTAACTACCCAAACATTGACTAGAGAACTAATCAATCAAATAAGTCCAAATATTAAAGGTCATGAAAACCAGAAATTGATGCAAATATCTTCAATATCATAATGACACATCTATGACCTTTCATTTTCTATATAACTATACTCTATCCTTAGCACAAATCATGATATAGTTATCATGATCTCAAAAGTGCAAAGAAACTCAATCAAAAACAAAATGACCCTTCCTAAACTTTCCTCCGGATTCATGAAATGATATTTTCTATGCATGAACAGTATAACTGCTCCTGCATGGAAAATGGCTGCTTTGCGATCCACGTACATGACATTTTCACATGCATGAATGACCCTACACTGTTCCTGCATGTAAAGCCATGGGGGATGCTAATGAGCTCATTTGCTGGTGAAAACCATGCAAATAGGGCCCAGTCAACGATCCAGCAAAGCGGCATGTTCCGTGCTGGAACAGTGTAGCTTGCAGAAATGTATTCGGTTACTAACTGAATACATTTCTGCAATCTACACAATGGAGCCATGTCAGTGCTCCAGAAAGCATGTATTAATGAGTTTATGCATGCCAATGACCAAATATATGACCATTGGCATGCAAAACCACTCAAAATTAATAAAATAATAAAATTATTTTATGTTGGCCGAACTCGGCCATTGAGGGCAGGGGATGTGGTACACTAGTGGGAGGAAGTACATGTATGTAGAAATGGGGGACTGCTGCATTACAACTACTTTCTGCATTTTGCCATTATAGTCAATGGCATGCAGAAAGTAAACACAGGCAGGGAACAGTGGTTGCTAAGGGGGAAGGCTTGGAATAGTGCCGTAACTAGGTAGGGCTTAAGGCAGTGGGGTATGCTAATGTGGGGACCTATACTGAATCACAAGTTGGGCCAGGAAAATTTCTAAGTGTCAGACTGCACCTAACTGTGTAGGTGCTCTAACACCATTGTGTAGGTAGGAGGAGCAAGGAACATGAAAAGGGTGTGTGTCATGCTTGCTGGAAGCACATTGGAGCCCTGTTGTCTGGTGTCTGCTTAGCTGTTAGGGTTGTGTCTGAGGCTATGTACCCATACTCCATGAACTGAAGAGAGTGTGCACATGAAGGAGAGGGACATGTCTTGCTGTTTAGACTGCCAACAGGCTGAAAGAGGAAAGGTAGAAGGAAAAGGCAAAGGAAGTATCAGAACAAGGGAAACACTGTACAAATCAGCAATATGGGAGTCTGCAGCCCACAACTGGCCAATGAAAGAACTCAAATAATACAGCTGACAGGTGGCTGCAGAGCTGAAGATGGGAGGACATGTAAAATAGAATTAAAGGGCAACAGCACAAAATAAAGGTGAACTTATGTAGAAATCACTACTATGGGAGTCTTGCAACTCAGAATGAGCCTTGCAAATATAATACAGCTGGCAGGTAGCTGCAGAGCTGTAAATGGGAGGAAATGCAAGTAAAAATTAATTACAAAAAGGGCAACAGCAGAATAAAGGCAATCATCCACAAATCACCAGTAATGTTTCTACCACTCACGGTAGGTAAATCCAAGCCATGAGCAAGTAAGCTGGCAGCTGGAATGAATCAGAAACAGCCAATCTGACAGGAAGCAGTAGCATCACACCACTATAAAGTATGGGAACACCCTTCAGTCTGCGTTTCCCCACAAACTCTCCACCTTTGGAGTAAACCTGGAAATATAAACTGACAAAATGTTAGGGTCTGCCATTGCTCGGATACATCACCATGTGCTGGAGGTGGACGGTGGTGAGGAGGATAATGCTGCCAACTGCCACAGACCCAGGAGGAGGAGGAGGAGAGTGTTCAAACCCAGGGTGACCTATCAGGGGCTACATAACCTGGAGATGGTAGACCATTACAGGGTGGACAAGGACATACTTCAGCAAATTGTGGAGCTGTGCCGGTATTGCCTCACATCCAGAAAAAATAGAGAGGAACCCATCCCAGTGGATACTAAGGTATGTGTAGCTTTAAGAATACTAGCTACAGGTAGTTTCCAAACACCTACTTGGGATATCAAGGTGGTGTCACAGGGATCTGCATCCAGAGTACTCCATCAGTTCTTGGATGCCACAGTTATAAAGTAATGACATACTACTGATGTCCACATACAAGGAAGGAGAAGGTCCCAGTCATATCTGTGAGTCAGGTGCCATAAGCTTCCATATCACACATGCACTCAGTCCAATACCCCCCACAACAGCCACAGGTATTTCATCAGTCATATCCTTGCTGTTGGGAATGATTACAGAATCAGCACACATCTTTTATGGAATACACACAGGATGCACCATGCTGAAATGGTGTCCCATGCAGGAGTGTCCTTAGCCATAAGCAGCACCCTGCACACATCCAAACTGATGCATCACTATGAACTAGAAGGATTGCCAGGAACGCCTCACCCACTTGCTCATGTCATCCCAGGGGAATCCACTGGCTTGCAGCCTGGTAATGTATGAGTGACAAACTGTAGTGGCCTGCATCACTCTCATGTGGCCTACATGCCTCTGGCAAATGCCCATGGCTCACCCATAGTGCCATCATATGTTTCACCCATAGTGCCATCATACGGAATGTCATAGGGTCCTAACTAATACCATATTAAGCAGAAAACAAATGCAAGGCCATGCTAACAAATGCCAGCAGCATGCCTCTCCATGTCCTAGTGCAAGAATTGTGGACCAAGACATAAATACTGTTGTAATAAAGGTCAAACTATAGAAATATTTCTGAGATATTGCTTCCATACTGTTGGGAAGAGGATAGAATTACAGGGGGGGGGGGCATAAGGGCATGGATATCATGGAGTGTGTGAAGTCTGAAACTCAAATGTCTGCTCATACTTCCCCTTGACTGCAAACCCATGAATCCATAACCACAAACCTGCTTGTAAACCACAATGTGAAGGGAAATTGACCAGCTATATGAGTCCTGCCTTTGGATAACCTGGCCACATCTGTACAGCTGAGACATATGCCCACAGCAGGATATGGCCATTCCATTAAGTTAAGAAAAGCACAAGAAGGTAATCCCCAGCCAACATAGCACCAAGGTGCTGGACCATTTACACAGACCCATTACTCAATTGTCTGTAGCCACCCCTCCACAATGGCAGGATTGTGCCACAATGTCTAGTCTTCACCTCACAGTATTGGTCTTTGATGCATTGCTCTTGTATTTCCATGATAAACAACTGTGAGCAAACAATGATATTTGTCAGTAGTTGATGACACAATACATTACACTGTTAAACAATACATATGTCCAAAAATTTATGCTAAAACAGAATGTTACACAAGCAACACAGACAGTAATAGGAAATGTAGTTACACACAGTACCCCCCCCCCCCCATGTTTGGACCAATTGTATCTCCATATTGGCAACCTATCTACAGATATCCTGCAAAAATAGCTTGCTAGGTATAGCTGTAGTACACAAAACCCTGGACTGGAGTACAACTTTCCCTGGAATGGATTCCCACAATCAATATAGAAGGTCATACTGGGCATGCTCTTACACATAGAGAATGGATCATTACACTCAATACAGAAGGTCATACTGGGCATGCTCCAACACTTAAAGTATGGATCCCTACACTCAGTACAGAAGCTCATACTGGGCATGGCCCTACACCCCACACTCAATATAGAAGGTCATACTGGGCATGTTCCTACACTTAGATAAATAAAGCTGACACCATAGTGAACCATATATATCTGTTATCTGCAGATGTCCATGCACACACACACACACACACACACACACACACACACACACACACACACACACACACACACACTGGACAGAAAAACCCACATCCAGCTGTAGGTGGCAGATATGTGGTAAATTTTCATCTGTTTTGTGTGATACGCACACATATCTAAGGCCAACATACTACAATAATTCAAACATACACACACATATGCATCGGGAAGAGAGATGCAGACAGTGTGAGAGACTGTACCATTATGAAGCCTTTCTCACCCAATTCACACCCCATAGTTCCACTCCACACTATCTGCTGATGTATGTCACCTTAAATGTTCCTTTGGACAAGCTTCAGATCTATAACTCAATAGCATATGTGATAAATCCATAACTTACTAAAGCAAATAAGTAGATAGGTTGGGTTTCAAATCTTGGTTTGGGCAAGTGTGTGTGAAGGAATTACTGTTTTACTCCATCCACACCCAGACCATATCCCATTACCCAATATCAGAACATGTGCTGCAGTCAGTTATTGTACAAATTCCTTTTGTTAGCCCTCAGCCCTATAGGCTCTGTTGTGCTTCTAACTGTGTAACAGTAGAGTACCAATAACTATTTATGTAGTAATTGTCTTGTATGATAAATGTGTAATACTATAGTGCAGTACACTAGTTAGGTAGGATTTCTAATCTCAGTCATAGAAAATGTAATTGTGTGTTTTTGTGTGAGAGTGTCTGTAGTTGTGGAGACATGGTTTTGAGGCCATTGGCACTTGCTACACTTCCCTTTCCCCTCTTTTATCACTGCTGCTGATGTTACTCACCTTTAAAGATACATTTGGACAGCTCAAACATGTAAGCTTCATGGCACATCTGATAAATGCATAATACTATAGTGCAGCAAATTAGTTAGGTAGGCATTCTAATCTTGGCCCTGAAAAGTGTATTTGTTTGTGAGAGAGTGTCTGAAGTTGCAACAACATGATTTTGAGGCCATTGGGACTTATTAAATTTCCCTTTTCCCTCCTTTATCACTGCTGCTGATGTCACTCACCTTTAAAGATACCTTTGGACAGCTTTCAAATATGTAAGTGCTGTGGCACATCTGATAAATGCGTAATACTATAGTGCAATAAACCAGTTAGGTAGGGGTTTGAATTTCATTCCTGTCTGTGGGTGTGGTGTTAACAATGCGATCTATATCCATTGGGGGTTGGGGTTTGCTACACTTCTGTGTGCTCCACCCAGCAAACTACCAAATGTTCACTGTATAGGGCCCACTTTTGTGGTAGCTGTGGACACTCTTCAGTCCTATAATCTGTTTGTCATGATATTACTATAGAACAATATGGAGTCCAAAACAAGATATGTGGCCCTTGTAGTCCTGTGATACAATTCCACACTCAGGAAACATAGGCAAACACAATCATCTATTCATTAATCCCTATGTCACTAAGTGGTCTGCAAACAGGCTCACAGATGGATCTCACAGTGTGAAAGCAGTGGACTACATGTCAGACTGCAAAACAGTCATGAGTGGTGTCAGACTGCCAGACAGTCATGTGTGGAGTACCACAGGTTTTTTGTCCTGTGTCCAGTCTTATGTGTTGTGTGTGGCTCTGATATCCAGCCCAACAGGAAGAAACTGTAGTTAACAATGTTCGCAGACAATTGCTAATTGGGGGGTCTTTATACATCCCCAGATTATGTTAACATCCTGCATAAAGTTGCCACTGACAATTCCAGCTGTTGTCAGAACACTGGCCTTAGTCTCAGTGTCAAGAAATGTGTCCCAATCCCCTGTTGAATCAATGTGTTGTCCACAATTGACCACATTGGTGGTAGTCCAATGGCAATAGATGTCCTTATAGGAGGTTTGTCTGACAGCAACCTCTCTTCTGACCACCACACTGCCACTGTGGACAGAAAGTCCTTCCATGTGGCACATTGCATAACTAAAGGTGTGTCATCCAGGAATGAGGAGGTCAATGTATCCCTCTACTCCCTGCTCATTAGGCCAGTCAGCAGTTCCAGTGGCCCATTTGCCATGTAATGCAGTAGACACCTTCAAAAACTGGGTAGGCTGCAAGTGTACTTGACATGTACGACCCTAGGCATGAAAAAACTGTCTGATATTGAAAGAGCCCAAAATCTCTGAGTGTTCGCAGTCAATTCTTGGCTCCTTACAGGCAATCCCTGCTTGACTGACAATGCCATGTCTGTCCAGCTGTGTTACAAATGCCACAGCTAGGAAACTACAATCTGTATGCACCACATGTCATGGATACCTCAACCACATTACCATATTCAACGGAACATGCTTGGGGACAGGTTCATAACCCAGACACTGGCCACGTTATGCAATATATGTTGCATACATGTCAGTCAAAGCACCTCACTGGAACTCTTCAAGAGAAATTCAGATGAGTGGATGGTGAATATAACTGTCACCCTGGGGATCACTCAGGTGGCAGTAGTCAATAGATGATATGCTGACAAATGTCAGGTGCCATGATACCAGTGTACTCACATGTCCCACTCTTCTCATATCTACATAGACATTAGCTTGGTACACACTCAGGGACACCTGGACCAATGGACCTCAGTGCTGACAAATGTGTCTGTATGCATTACTGAGTATAACAGTGTTTGTGAATTTGTAAACTTGTAGTTAAAAATACTTTGAGGACCTTCTCACCCACTACATCCCCCAGTGCTATACTTAGAAAGGGCTGCTGCTGTACTGCACTGTAAAGGTACCTTGTGACACCCTTCACCCTATGGTCTACCTTGAGCTTGCAGTACTAGCATAACACTGTTCTACCAATTAGTAGACAGGTGTGGTTTACCCTCTGAGTCCTGGCATATGTGAGTATGTGTGTGTGTGTGTGTTTGCAAGTGTGTGTGAGTGTGCATATTTGTAGGAGACAACATTCTGAGGCTCCATTCTCAAAATACACTGCACAGTGCCATACATTACAAGGGATGGTGATGTTGCTCCGCTTAGGAGATCCATGAGACAGTCTTCACCTTACTAGCTTTGTGGCATGTGCGATAAATGCATATCAGTGTAATAGCAATAATTATATAGGCAGGCAAAGGTTTGAATCTCATCCCTGGTAAATGTGGGCTTGTCATAATATTATCATGGGTATGAGTGAGTACTATATGGAATGTGGGTGGGGTGCTGGGCATAATATTTTTGCACCATGGTACCCACAGTACATGTTCCAAGGTCCACTGTATGAGGACCGCTGTCACCATTGACCATACAGGGAACTGATGACACTCTTCAGCCCAATAAGGCATGTGCTGTGTGCCAAAACTCTG
Organism: Protopterus annectens; assembly: GCF_019279795.1. Taxonomy (NCBI): domain Eukaryota; kingdom Metazoa; phylum Chordata; order Ceratodontiformes; family Protopteridae; genus Protopterus; species Protopterus annectens. The sequence continues at coordinate 4,381 of NW_025051675.1, read as the reverse complement.
TAACAGTATGGACTGAATGACAAGATAGGCAGGGCTGCTAACCACAGGTGTGGAAAATGTGTGTATGGCTGTATCTGTGTCATTGTGTATATTTCTGTAGCTGATAGTATTTCCTGGCCATTCTCACCCAGGACATCTCCCATTGTCATACTGTGCAGGGGCAGTGGATGTTGTTCACCTTAGAGGAAGTGTGTAGCACACTTCACCCTACTTTCTCCATGGCATGTGCAATAAATGCAGACCACTTGAATAGCAAAACCTGGATAGGTAGTGGTTCTAATCTCAGTCATGCCAAATGTGTATGTTTGTGTGTGTGTTTGAGTGACAAATGTGGCCATGGTTTACAGTTTTACACCACTCTACTCCCAGCACATGTGCTGCCCTACGTCCATGTGGCTGATGTCTAACTCCCACCACATGCTGTGGGAAAGGCATCCCACAGTCAATGATTGCCACTGTCTCACCCAACCGTCTATTTATGACCTCAGCATAATAACTGTGGGCATCTCCAAGATCAAGGATGTTGCCACATATAGCATGAAGAGTTGGAAGCACAAAACATGAATAAAATTCACGGGAACAGACTACACTTTAATATGAGAGCTTTTATCGGCGTAAAACCATCTGACTTCTTCAGATTAACTGAACATAAAACATCACTTCCTTTTATACAAAAACATCACTTCCTTTTATACAAAATCAGTCACACGATCCCAGAATAATGCATTTCTTAAAAGATTTACATTCAAATGAAATAAAATAAAATCCACTACAACACCACAGTACCTTGTTCAATACAATCAGGAAGGTTTGTGCAACGTAGAATAAATAAAAGAAACAAAGTGCAGTATGCAAGTTTGGCCATAGCCTGTTCATTTACACAAGCCCTGTTAAATACCACTTATTTGAGAATGTCTTCAAATATGAAAATCTGCTTTTAACTTTAGTAAGCTAGAAATGGAGGCCATATCATTGAGTCCAGGTGGATGTGTGGCATCACATCTCAGTTGCCACACTAGCTCCTTGTATTCAAGGAACAATGGGGTTGGTCCCCTCTCCCCTGGTTCACTCCTTGTTCCAATACACTGAATTTGAAGTGGTGCTTGGGAAATTCATGGATATGTTTTGTTAAGGCATTATTCATGTTGCCTTTTCATATGTCATATAGGTGTTGGTAAATGTGTTTATTAAAGGAGTTAATGGTCTTCCCTAAATAAAAATTGTTGCATTGTTGGCAAATAACAACATGAACCAAGCTCTTGCTTAAACAGTTAAGACACTGTTGTAAAGTCTTTTTACTATACCGCGTGTAAACAGTGTTTTCCAAAATATAAGGACATTGTTTAATGTCCACATTTTCATGTGTCCTTTGACTTACCCCCTTTCCAACATGTTTTGTATGCTCAGATCTTTTTTGTATATTATCAAAGGTTTCTCCCCTACTTTTTTAAGATTTTTTTCCATCACTACTGAAAATTATGCAGTTGTTCATAACCACCTCTCTAATGCTTTCAAAACAGGGGTTGTATGATAATATCATGGCGTTAGTAAAGGGTTTAACCACATTCCCAGTGTTTTCACTTATCACTGCTGCTGTTCTCATTTCCACAAGTCCTGCACTCAATAGAGATAGAAATGCCTGTTTTGTCTCTTTATCATGACTTCATCTAGTACAGGTTCTATAAAATGACTAGGGTATCCTCTGTTTAACAACGTACTTTTTAAGATTTCCATCTCATTTAGGTACACCCTGTCATCCCTGACCATTCTAGCTAATCTGACAGTGTACCCCTTGACTAGAGATCTTTTTTGATGCCTAGGATGGTAGCTGTCGAAATGCAACAGAGCATTAGAATAGGTTGGCTTTCTGTATGACTCAGAGGTAAAATTCTCATTCTCTCTATCCTTGCAAATGTTAATGTACAAAATGTTAATCATGTCACTACTAGTAGTCATGGTAAATTGTAGGAACTGTGCACTTGTGTTTAAAAAAGAAAATAATTCACCTAACTGTTCCCCAGAGCCTTCCCAAAATATTAATATATCATCCAGGAAGCGCCCATAGAACCTATAGTATTTAAACAGTTCTGATTTAAAGACAATAGTAGTCTCCCATTGAGCCAACACAATATTGGCAAGTAGAGGGGGGACAAGCCGCCCCCATTGCTACACCCATTTTCTGACTAAACAATTGATTTTCAAAAATAATGAAATTATTTTTCAAAATAAGTTCCATCAGAATCCTGAATATCAAAATTCTTGAATGACTGAGCTTAGTATTGGTACATAAAAATATCATAAAACATTGCGGTGCCTTGTTAATGGGGGATTACTGTAAATCAATCTTTGACATCGACTGTAACCAAAATTAAGTGATCTGAATAGTATTCCTTGTGTATTTTCTTTTGACAATCCCAAGAGTCCTTGAGTATGTGTGGAAAAAGGTCTAATGTTGTTTTTAGGTTATAATCAATGAATTTAGCCAACGTAAAAGTTTTAGATGCCTTAGCATCAACAATCAGTCTCATTGAGGGGTCATTGATGCATTTATGCATCTTGGGTATCCGAAAAATAGTTGGTTTATGGAGACTTTGCTGTGTGAGGAATTGGGATTTGGTGATAGTAATCTGATTATCAAGTAATAAATAATTTAATATGATATCAATATTGCTGTAAGCAATATTCAATTAATTCACCGATATCTCCTGTGACAGGTGTCACTGTACAGCATTGTCAACATTTTGTCCACATAGGTACATTGGTCCATTACTACCAAGCCCCCACCCTTGTCAGGTTTCATGATTCTTATGTATTTAATGGCCACAATGTCTGCAAATAGGTTTTTTTTTCTTCATTTGTCATGTTGGATGCAAAATTCCCTCTCTTGTTTTTATATATCTGTCTAATTTGACTTGCAAAGAGGGTTTCAAACACATATAAATAAGGGTGTAAAGGTGGATTAAATACACTAGTCTTTTTACATCCAACAGTGTTGTCTGCTTGGTTTTCACAGTCAAAGAAAAATCGAAAATTCAGTTTTCTGACATATAATTTTAAGTCAAGTAAGCCACTCTCAATTTTAGGCATTCTGGTAGGAACAAAATTAAGGCCTTTTTGAAGCAGGTTAGGCCATTGTTTTGTTACACAAGCATCACTGAAACTGTATATCTTAAAATCACCGCAATCATTTGTTACTATATTACATACATTTTGCTCAACAAACCCTTCCTCTATTACCACTGTGTCCTTCCTTCTCTTCCCCTCTCCCGGTATATTCTCCCCCGGTGGGAGTAAGAATTCAAGGAGTTTAAATTGTTCATCCGCCCCATGTTGTAATTTTACTGTCTCTGATTCTGAATACGTTCTGACCTCCGAAGAGTTGCTTCTAAAGGGGCTTGTTCAGCATTATCATAAACATCATTATTGTTGTCATTCAGTACAGGCATTTCATGTACATTGTCATGGTTCACCTCTTGAGGTACCATGTCCCTGTTATTGGAAAGAGGTAATGGATAAGTCCTCCCCTCTTCATAGTCAATTCTGTCCCTCTCCAGATTTTTAGCTTTTTTTGATTTTATAGCTGCCATGACCTTGTCAACATTAACCAAAACAGCCCTGTATTCATTTGATTTTAAATCAAAACATAAATCATTCTTAATACGGTCATTCAAACGGTCAATGTTGACTTTTAAACAGTTTATTTTCCTGTCATTGTCTCTCACCAAAAAGTTCTAAAAGCTAACAACCATGGTGATTAAACATTGTTAATAGTTCTTTATCAATTTCAGAGCTGTTTACAGTACCTGTTGGGAATTTAAATAAACATAGTCCTTTTGGCACTTCCTCTCTCCTCAGGCATTCCCTTCGATAACAGTTCTCTGTTTGAAGTTTTCTTAAGCCTAGTACACACCCAGGGACACTTGCAACAATGGACCTAAGTACTGACAAATGTGTCTGTGTGCATTACTGAGTATAACAGTGTTTGTGAGTTTGTAAACTTGTAGTTGAAAATACTTTGAGGACCTTCTCACCCACTACACCCCCCAGTGCTATAGTTAGAAAGGGCTGCTGCTGTACTGCACTGTAATGGTACCTTGTTACACCCTTCACCCTATGGTCTACCTTGGGCTTACAATACCAGCACAACACTGTTCTACCAATGAGTAGACAGGTGTGGTTTACCCTCTGAGTCCTGGCATATGTGAGTATATGTGTGTATGTGTTTGCAAGTGTGTGTGAGTGTGCATATTTGTAGGAGACAACATTCTGAGGCTCCATTCTCAAAATACACTGTTCAGTGCCATACATTACAAGGGATGGTTTGGGAAAAGGTTTCCCCCCACCCTTAAAAAAAAGGAAAAAAAAAAATCCAAAATTTTTT
>NW_025051674.1:0-12871 GCF_019279795.1 Protopterus annectens | reverse complement strand
CTCTTGAAGGTTTAAAAAAATTTTTTTTGGGGGGCAACACAGGGACACCATCCGGTCCCATTGATGCTGTGTTTTTAGCTTTAGAGAGGGCGGCTCCACCTGGGCATCTGAGATGTTAGGGGGGCTACACTCTGCTGGGATAGCTATTTCTCCTTTTGGGGGAGGGAGGAGAATTTGCACTGAACCTGTCTGCCAGAATGTTGGCAATGTCAGTGGGTTCAGTGTATTTTGTGTCATTTTGGACTAACTCTGAGCATATCTGGGAGTTTCCACCCAGGTTTCTAACATAGCTAAAGAAGGCCTTGTGATTGTCTTTTGTATCTTTTGCAATTTTTCTCTCAAAGTTGGCCTTGGATGATTTTATGAGTGATCATAGTTTTTTGCTAGTACTGATCAGAGATGCCTTCCCTTTTAGGGATTTTGCTCTGTCATGTAGTAGCTTCCTCCTCCACCAGACCGGGCGCCTGCCTTTGGGGGAATGGGTCTTGGTTTTATTTGGGATTGCATGATCCATGCATTCTTGAAGGTGCCCATAGAAGGCATTTGCAAAGGATTCAGCAGTGTGGGTTGTGGTTTCTACTGGCCCAGGGGCCTTGAAAGATACCACTTCATGTGCAAGTGACTGTTAGGTTGGCAATGAGAGGTTAAGCTACACAAACCTGGTAGTTCAACCAGTGTGTCTCTACTCTCAATATCCACTCTATGTAGGTGTGCGCATAGCCATTTGGCCCAGCCCTGTAAAAAGGATCACTACACATTTGCATAACATGTACACATGCACAGCTGTTATTGCTTGCCAATGATACTAGAGAGGTCCAGCCCTGTAACAAGGGTCACTACACATTTGCATAACATGTACACATGCACAGCTGTTATTGCTTGTAAACAGTGCTAGAGAGGTGGATATTACATGTGTTGTGTGCATGGATAGTTACCTAGCTCTTCCAATTATCTTTGCTATCATGCTGCTAAACTGTCAGATGAATACAAGTGATATGTATCCTGTTATTGAGTATTGTAATTGCCAATAGACATAACTACTGTTTGCATAACATAACAGAAATGCTATGTAGAATGGAATACAGAGCTGCCTAAAATACTGTACATTACACAGTTATTGGCACAATTTCCCACAATGCAAACCATATTTGCACAGTAAGCCCACCTTTGACATGTTCATCTTACTTGTACACCCATACATATGTCGACTGTTACAATATATCGAGATATACTATCCCCTGTTATAGCACATACTTGTTGGACCAATCCTGACACTGACAGTGGCTGGAAGTGAATTGGTGAGCTCCAAGCCCATATCATCCCTTGTGGTGTATGAGGAGTTTGCCTTGTGACCTACAGCAGTACACACATAGAATACTACAAGCATTATACTGCTCAACAATACATTGCTACAATATAGCTATTTCCACTATATGCATTTATTACACTGTAATTCTTGCAGAACAGGGACTACATACACAGACATACTACATGTTCTACATACCTTCTTAGTAATTGGAGATGTTATTGACTAGTATAATACTTGTTTTCAGTTTGTCTTTCAGTGTTTTGTACTGTCCTACAGGTAGATACAGATGGTTTGAATGTGTGACAAGGCAACCTTTTATAGTTACAGATCAGTAACGTGCTATCTCGATAACCAATTGGTGTTCCTAAGTAGCTAATTACATGTACTTCAGCTGTGCTGCTACTGCTTTAGCCATTACCATGGCAACAGTGGAGTATACTTGAGTACTCCACTTAGGTGTTGTCCCTTTGCCTTACTTGTGAGGAATACAGCCTGGAAATGTTGTTTGAAATCTATTGCAACAGCTGTATGGAGATGAACAGTAATATATTGTGTGTAATGCCTAGAGGATTTGGTCTAAATGTGAGTACTGCTGTTATATTTCTGAACATTGCTACTTGTGCAGGGTTTGTCTGTACCTAATACTTCTGCATATGTTTCAGTCTGGCCAGGATGTTTGACCAGCTCAAGGCTGCATAGCTATGTATATAATGTTAGGGGGTTTACAGTGTGCTTACCAGACATACTTAGTTTGGTGTTAATGTGTATCATACTGTGCTGATAATCAGTACTCTGTAACACTTCCTGGTGTGTGAACCTTTCAACCCTCTGAAATGGGAATAGTTCATACAAACCCTGTAACATCAGCAGTTTTCCAATTGTATAACAGCAACTATTTCACATAGGGCCATGTTAGTGTGTCTGTGTCCAGGTATGTTAAGGTTTCAGCAGATGTTGTACAGTAGTTGAATAATCGGTTAAGGTATGACAGTATGTATTGATGTAATTAATTTGGCTGTGGGGTAGATGTTGGTGGATGTACATAGCACATGCAGGTGTGTAGGAACCCCTTTTATACAATTTCTATATGTGTGTGGGTGTTCTTTCCCTATGTGAACACCTATCCCTTAGTGGACTAATACTATGGTAATTGCGGGCTGATTATTAAGACACTGTTAAATGCTTCCTGTATAGCATGCAGGTACTGTTAGTCCTTGAATCCTTTTGGCAATACATCGGAATGTAATAAAGTTTTGCTAAATGAAAGCTGTCTGAGTATTTCTGTCATGGATATTTGCAGTCATTGCAGTTGTGTTGTGTCCATAGAACATATTTGTAAAGGTGTATTGGCATATACTCTTCACATGTTATGTTCATATTGTTTGGGGGGGGCGGAATGTGTGATAACTATGGTCCATGTTATACTCAGAAATGAACACTTCGGATGCTGTCTACACACATGCATGTATGTGTGTGTGTGTGTGTGTGTGTATATATATATATATATATATATATATATATATATATATATATATGTGTGTGTGTGTGTGTGTGTGTGTGTGTGTGTGTGTGTATGTATATAGATACAATATATAACACATATAATTGCATATGTTTATCTGTACCTCCATAAATGTGCAGATGTTTTTAAACTATCTATATATCTACATATATATGTAGATCTGTATATATCGACATGTCTTTATGTATCTCTACCTATATATCTATCTCTCTCTCTCTATATATATATATATATATATATATATATATATAAAATCTATATATATATATATATATATATATATATATATATATATATATATATGAGCATACACCTTTCATTGGGTACATGGCAGGTTGTCCTATTTCAACACATTCTTCCCTTTTGTGTTTTAACCTGTCTGCATACACAACTGGGATAGGTACATCTCAGGTAGCTTAGTGGTAGGTTACTCTGAGGATGGAGTACATGGTTGCAGGTTCTAATCCTGGAAGGTGTTATTATTTTACCTCTCAGAGTAGGCACTAGTAGGGAAAGTGTGAATAATGCACATTTAAGTGGTTGTAAGCAGGTTTGGCTGTGGTCTGCGCAACGTTAAGCATAGCTTAAACCTGTGAAGCGCTTCTCCGTTTACCATGTTTAAGCACCACTTATCGTCGCGCAAACCATGAAAACCCACTTACAACTGCTTAAAAGTGCTTTAATCCACCTGCATCCAACAGCCCTTATTCTGGTCCTCAAAATAACTTAACAGCCCTTGCAGGTCTCGAACCCGGGACCATGAACACCACAGTCACTGACTTTACCACTAAGACATCTGAGATATGTACAAATGTTATGGTGTTTAGAATATACATTTTACTACAGGCATTCCTCACTACTGAAAACAAATGTGATAGTCAGTTGGTGTACATATGTCTGATACATGCTAATGTTCATATGTTTGTGAAACTAGGTGTTGCAATGTGACATGACAGGATGTATTATGAATGAGAAAGGTTCTTGTTTTGTATCCTTTTTATATTGTCCCCATACTCCATGTATACTCCTCCAGTTCACTTATTGACCTGGCCACTGATCCTCCTAAGAGCAGCACTGGGCACATGCCTGTGTGGGACATCACCAGTCAGTTGACTGGGATCATGGTGTGCAGGCACAGCTTCCATAGTCTCCACACTTCCCTGTTCCATGCTACCACCTGCCAACTGTCCTTCCTCTACGGCCAGTGGTGATGGGGTATGTGTAGGCAGGGGAACTGTGTGTGTGGATGAGGGGGATACAGGTGGAATGGCAACCAATGGCACAGATTCAGCCCCTGACAACCCTGCCTGTGCCTCAATCATACTTTCATCATCACTGCTAGAGTCTGTGGGAACACTAACATCAGGAGGACCGCAGGAGGGCAACACACCTACATCAACACCTGTGAGGGTAAGACAAGAACTGTACATTACAAGTTATACCACACAGACACACACAGACACAAACAGACACATGCTATGGCACCCAACGGCATGCAACATGCAGGTGATATGACAGATGGCATTCAGCTTAGACAATTATAGTGGTAGTTATCATACATCCCTGAGTTGCACACAACAGCATGCATGTGTTATAGCAGATGGCATGCACCTTAAACAATTATAGTGGTGGTTAGCATGCATACCTGTATTGCACCATTTGTGTTAGTAGCTTATGCCCCATACCTGCAACACAATGCATGCACTATGCCCCACTGGACCGCACTGCCGTGGTGCGTGCAACATACACCAAATGTTAACAGACCATCGCTGACCTTTGTACATCTGCCACTGATGCTTTGTGTTGGCCACTGCCCCTATGTGTGAGGACATGAGCAGAAGGGTATGTCGACTGAATACTATGTTTGCCTGAGCCCTAGCTTGCATATCTCCCCCAAAGCAGTGTATGTCTCTTCAACATTTTCCCGCTTACCTCTGAGCTGAGTCTACAGACATTGTGCATGTGGCTGTACACACATGTTTGACATGGCTGTCCCTACTTTGCAGTGGTGCCACAGACCAGCACAGGTTTACAATACACCGGCCTGATGTGTGGCATATGACCTTGCCAATCACATGTAGTATGACATGTCTTCTACTGATGTGTTGAATGACATGCATACATGTGTAACACAATGGTGTCCTTTCTAATCTACAGTACGGTAATGGTATCCCAATGCAGGGACGTGTTATACTAATACTGGCCTTCAGCTAATGCAGTGTTGTCTGTCTGGCCTACAAATATGCAGTGACATACTGCACATTGAGCTGATGTGCATAGCCATTGCACGGCATCATGTGGCTTCACTATTGCTATACAGTGTGAGTTACTGACACAGTTCATAGCCATGACTGTGTTCACATACAATACATATCTAATGTGGAATGTGACACATGTCATTGAGGTGTATACACACTAAACCCTAATGTGGAATGTGTACACAGGTCACAGAAGAGTATACAGATGACACCCCTGCACATCTGCAACCGTATTACTGATGCCTGGCAACTATGCCCACACATGGCTAACTTATCAGTATTCTGTGTCCCACATGCCATCTGTGTACCTCACACACATGAGGAGCAGGCATGACAGTGATGTCTGACACCAGCAAGGTGAATGTACTGTATCTGTGGCCTGATGTGGTTGTATGTGTATGTTGTGCAACACATGTATGTATTTGGATACTGTATAAGTGAATGCTTTCATGTCGTGACACACTGAAGATGTTCAAGACATATTATGTGGTGGTTTCATGTTATGCCTACACAAGCTGTGCACAGGCCTGTATGATATTTAGTGTTTCACATCTGCAATATCACCATTACACGAAGGCCATAGTTGTATTGTGTCGAGCCAATGTACAACAGGGTGTACACACATGTACATCACTTCTACTGTGTGTGTTGCTTCATGTCTCTGGCCATCCTCCATTACCATGTGTACACGTTCTCTCCAATGGTTGTGATGGCCATCTATTTCACATGTCAGTGTTATCCCATATGACATATACCCATAGATGTCATATGCTCCACTGAGGACAGGGTTATGCAGACAAAGGGTGGTATGTATGGGATGTGAGGCATCATGTTTTGCAGCATAGTTGAGCAGTGTTGCAGTCAGCCCACTACATGCCATGGACATGTCAGATAGCACATGACATTGTGTGACATTCATAGCAAGGGTATAATCCACAAGGGTGTATCCTGTGGGCAGTCATACTCCAGCTCCAACACATTTAGAGTGTGTGCGCACATATGCTCTCTGTACAGTACTGTTTGTATTCCCAACATCTGTAATGCTGATATGTAGTACCTGCCCTACAGCGAAACACACCTCCACCATTGTATTCACTGTTGTCCACACATCTGGCAATGACAGTTTGGAAGGTTTAGTGTAGGTGTTTCATATAGTCTTCAATTGTTTCACATGGGTAACCACTGTGCTGCATTGCAGGTCTGACCAGTGTCTATTAACAGGACCACCATGCATTATGTGTACGTGTGTTATGGCAGATAGCATGCAATTAATATGATCTGTGCATTATCAAGCCTTGTAAATAATAACAATCTCACCTGACACAGGCTGCTGTCGCTGCAAAATGCCAGAGGTACCTAAACAGGAGTGTCACAGCAGTAAGATCATTATCCACACCTGTGTGATAGCTATAGGGTGCAATGTCCATGTTAGCACATAAGCCAGTATAATACACTATACTATGGAGTATGCACATCTGTGCATACATAGAGTAGCAGACTATAGTATGTGGCATGTGTGCATACATGCCTTGCATATGATGTTACATTACATATTGTACAGTAACACATGTAACTATGTGAAATATAGTTGTGTTATATGTGCAGTACTGACTTACCAGGCAACTCCAGGCTCGGTGGTTGAGAGGCACCCACCTCCACAATATCAGCTAAAGCTTGTGGATGGAGGTCTGCAGGTGTCCCCAGGTTGGCCAGTAGCTCCTCGGTACATGTGAGTGGGGGCTGGGTGAGTGGCCCCCCACCTATTGCACCTTGTTCCATGGTGATTGCATTAGCATGCTGTTTCACCCATCTTATGAGGTCGGTGCAGTGTCGGCGCACTTGCTGATAGGTGCGATTGTGACCGCCAACATCATTTACCCTCCTGCGGAGTTCCTCCCACAGGGCATCCCGCTGCTGTGCATCCTGTGGCAATGGCTAAAGAGTGTTGAATGGTTGTCGAGGAGGTATGGGATGAGGACCTCATCCTCCAAGCGGGTGTACATTGGCAACCTGCTATGCAGCATACCTGGAAGACATAATGATGGAGACAGGTCACAGTAACTCACAGAGAAGTACAGAAGTACAGCTGAACATACATGTGTATTACATTTATTAAGATTACAGATAAGTCTTTGCAAATCTACATGACACTAACACCACTGACATGTTTAAGTCACACACATTTGACACTTACTTGTGATGTGATGTTATCACCATATATGTGTGTGTCATGTGATGACATTGCTCATACTCCATGTGGATGTTGTCTTAACGTGGGTAGGTCTGTTTGCCTGTACTGGTGTCTTTACCTATCAGCACATGCCTGGATGTGTTCACATTAATGCAATCGACCTTAATGCTGTGTATATGTCACATATATAGTCATACATAGCTTTTAGGGACGTGACTTGTGACCCTGCAGACTTGCTCACAGAATGTTTTACATGTATGTGTTTTGCCATATACATCAACATGGCACTGTACAGCTGTGTAGCATCCTGCCATGTATTGCTTGTGTTGCACATGTGAAACACATGGGACAATAGCTAACCTGATGGTATTTGCAGGGTTGAATATCAACTATAGCATGTATGGTCATAGTGAACTAGCAGGCTATATGCCCTGAGCCATTTATGAGCCTAGGCAGACAGGTTACCTAGCTGTAGCAAACAGACAGGTAAGTTTCAGTGGCCAGTTCAAGTAGTGCCATAGAACTGATCCACAGGGTTACTGATATATTTGGCATGCGGTCATCACACCATGTCACAGAGAGGGGCGATGTGCAGCTTCACTGGACAGGATGCATAGTATGGCAAGAGTATGTTAAGTGTATGGGACAGAGATCTGTCAGGCATGTTGTGATCCTTGTACTAGAAAGGTGGATGTCCATGAAGTATGTGTTTATTTGGGATCAGGATGTGTTAAGTGTAGCATGTCCAACATCTCTGGGTCAGACATGGCTTTATTCAGGGTAGGCTGCATGCTACATAGTGGAGATAGGGATTGGAAGGGCAGTGTAGGCCATCTACACATGGGCAATAACCCTTAAAGGAAATATGAGATCTATTATGGGTCACATGAGTGTTGAGTATGGCTGAACAATTATCTCTATATTCATGGATGGCACCCTGTCATGATTAGGGGTACCACATATGACTACCTGACTGGTGTGGTGAAGGAACTATCAAGGAAAAGACTTCTGTCCAGCTGCATCCCATACACACACAGTTTCCATTATGTTGACTGCTGCCTAGGTGGTAGTTCATGGGTACAGGATTTTTAACATAGGGGTTGACAATGCAATACTTAGCTTTCAGATTGTGACCATATGTCACACACCACACATCTGACACACCAAGGCCCTTCTGTATGTTGAACACAGCACACATTGAGTCAACTATTGCTCCTAGTTCATAGTCTTTTGCAAACATCAATAGGCAGATGCCTTCTGTGTTAGTCTGTGTGGTATAGATAACAAAGAGAGGGAGTACCAGGAATGAACCTTGTATTACTGTGGCTGGCACTGGTTTGATGTGCATGTATTAGTCAGACACCTTCTGTAGTGTTGGTTCTGCCAGCAGTCCAGTTGCCAACCACTCCTGTGACAAAGGAATATACACCTAGCTTACTGAGTGTAGCTGGAACACAGTATGGGTGATGGTGTCCTAAGACCTGGCAAGGTCACGATATGCTGTGTGAGTCAACCTTACTGTCATCTACATCTGTACTGAGTACATCAAATATGTTGATCACGGTTCATGGCCTTACAGACCAGACTCATCAGGGTAGTAGTGTACTATTTCCCATTATCAATGGTGTCTCCCCCTCTGTGGGGTGTGATAACTGTTGCTGTGCACCATTCAGTGTGTACACAGCCTAACATGTAGCTATGATTGAACATGATGTGTATGTGGAGAGCTGATTGTTCTTACATTTGTGTAGGATACACCCTGGAATGTTGACAGGTCCCATGAAAGCTGTATGTATGGCTTTAGAGAGTGCAGCTTGTACCTGCATAGTTATTACATGTGCTCTGTAGTGTACATGGATATATAACTATGTGTACCTGTTGGGGGGTGGGAGTGGGTTTAGGTTATCCAAGACCCTATCTGGATGAACAGGTGCTATTTCCGTAGGTGCAGTACTTCCCATGCCGTAGTGCTGTGCAGCACGGCAGGGTTTGTTGCCATTACGAATAATGACACAGCTATAGAATGCTCTGTGGTTGGCCTCATAATATGTGGCTGATTAGTTTCCCAGTAGCTTTGTGTGGTTTTATATGGTGTATCTGCATCTTACTGAAACTGACCAGGGATCACCTACACTCATGTGTGTTCACTCTTGCAACAGTTACTACCTTCTGTGGTACAGTTTAAAGCATGGTACCACCAGTTTGCCTTCTTGTTTGTGTTTGGTTGAATCTTGGTTCTGTTTCAATGGCACAATCACTGCACGTATGTGACTGCTTAAGGTTCATTTGTATAGGATTCAGCATTTGCACATGCATTGTCCATCTCCATGGGTGCCATGACAGTCACCACTTTGCTCTTAGGAAGCATAACATTGGCTTTGGAGACTATTTGTAGCATACTGTTAGCCCCGTTTGTGTGACTATTGTGATCCAGGTCATTGGGGTTGATGGAATCCAACATGCATTGAGCGCAGGTGTTGGTACATGAGGAGTCTTCCCAGTTCATAATGGAATAGTTGAGAGTAGCCATTATTATGGTTTTCTGTCTCAAACCTAATCTTTCCCATTACAGCACATTTGAATTCCACTTTGGCACAAAGATAGTTGCTCAGCAGAATACATCTGAAGTTAGGCAAGTGCAACTAGCATGGGGGTGTGCATATCCTTCAGGTCTCCAATAAAGGATAATGGGCAAGAGGTGAGGTATGTGTTATAACATGGTCATGCAGGTGTGCTCTCCAGTGCATTGAAACATGTCTCAGCCACTGCACAGATATGTTCTCCATGTTAGGGATTGACATATGTGTGTCCATATAGTGTTTCTGGCATGTATCATTGTGTAGCAAGACCCACAGTTTTTTGCTTGGCTGTCCCTGTAACAGCAGTGGACCTTCACTTGAACTGTGCATGATGAAGGCACTATAGGGGAAGCATGAGCCCTAGGCAGTATCTAGATTCCCAGGGGTGACAGGTGCAGGCCCTCTCTGGCAAAGCATCATGGTCTGTCAACCATGTTATCCCAGGCAGACAGATCCTGGATACACTTTGACTTGCACCACTACATTAGACAATTGTGGAATACAATCCTTTTGTCCCTGTACTGCAATATCATTCTGGCCAATGGCAGAATGCTACTCAGGCCTTGGGACATGCCTGCATGGGCTACAAGACCTGACAGTTCCTACATGTGTTTCCATGCAGTCCCGGCTACTGCATCACAGGTCCTGCACAACAACATGGAATATGCCAGAGCCATGTGTATAGTTCCAAAGGTTGTCTGAGTGTATGGGTATGTGGCTAATCATGGCAGACAGGCAGCTGACAGTATGTATGCCCTCATATAGGTTGGTATGTAACAAAGTGCTAGAGTTTGCATTCACAAATGAGTACTGTTGGGCATGTTTCCGGCCATGTGTTCTGAGGTGTGGCACAATTATGCAAACTATGTCATACAGTTTGTGTATTTCGTTGTCTGTCTCTTCCAGCTTGGGAGGTCACTTGTTTGGCCAGATACTTAGAAGCTTCTGTGAATGTGTGTGATTTCTGGTAGTGTGTGTGTCCTTACTGTGTTCTGGTAAGAGTATGTGTTGGTTGTGATGATGAGATGCATGTGTTAATCTACACCTCATGACTGTCCAGTCCAGTCATGGCTGTAGACTGGACTGCCTTCCAGCTTACCCCTGTAGCTGCATCCCAGACAATGTGTGGGGTGTGGTGTTAGGTGGGTTTGGCAGTGTACATGGCATAGAGATTACATTCCCCCAGGATGGACACATACACAAAGCTGACATTAGTAAACACCAATAGCTGACTAGTGGACCTGTCTGTATGAGCATTCAGTACTACAAGTACCAAGTACTGTATTTAGTTTACTTATTGCTTATGAAGATGTTTTAGACAGTGATGCTCACATGTAAATATTTGTGGTATGGACGTGACAACACTGGCTATTACAGAAACATTGTAGCTACCTTTAGCAGCAATCCTCCTCTGAGAAGCACATCACATCCTAATAGTTGATTACAGATGATGCAAGTGTCTACAGGTCTGTTTCCTTCTCTGGGTATATATTCACATATCTGCCAGGACCATGAGCTCTGTTGGGCACAGACATCCACTCCCCAAACAGAGCCATGCATTGATAGACTCTGATGCCACTAACAACATGATCAGGATATAATCAGATAGTGTAAGCCATCACCTATGAAGCGGCTATTGCACATGGGCGTCAGTCTCCTACATCTTACAGTCCTACTGCAGATGTTACACTGGAGGTAAAGATGGTATGCAACATGTTTCATTACCAGTACTGTGTACTACCTTACATACAATATGTTCATAGGTTCATAGGTTCGTACTAGGCTATCTGCCCTAGGGCATTTATAAGCCTAGCCAGAGTGTATGTGGCTTACACCACCCCTTAGGATGAGAATACTACACCCTTTTAGGGTTTAGTTTACTATGCCTCTGTCTAGTAGTGACACAGAGATGACCTCCTGGTAAACTCACGCATCTCCCATCCACTCGTCGAGATTTCTCTTGAATAGAGTCAGTGAGGGGCTCTGCCTAACATGGACTGGGATTCTGTTCCAGAGTGTAGGGAGCCTCTGGGTTATGAATCTGTCCCTCCAGCACGTTCTATTTATTTCTGTGTTGAGGTTTAAGTCACTTGTTCTTGTGGCACTGATGGATTTGGATTTTCTGAGGTGGAGCATGTCCATTAATTCAGGATTGGACATGGCCTTGTACGTCAGGCACAGATCACCTCTGAGTAGGCGGTATGCAACTGAATAGAGCTGGGTTTTTCAGTCAGGCAGCATATGACATATGTTTAAGACCCTTTATCCTCTGGTGAGGAACTTTGGGGTCTTTCCAACTGCTGCAGGTGTCGGGTGAGATACATCCCAAACGGGTATTGTACTCAATCATTGGCCTGATAAGAGAAGAGCACAGGGGCACAATGACCTCTCTTGATCTAAATGTGAAACCCTTCATGATAAGGTGGGCAATATAGAAGGTCTTCCTAACCACTTTGGCAATGTGAGTGTCAAATGAGAGGTTACTGTCAACCTGGGTCCCTAGGTCCCTGATTACCTCTTCCAGACAATGGATTACTTCATGTGGTAATTTGTCGGTACCTTGTTTTTCCCAAAGGGTATGACTATACATTTTGGCGTTCAGCTTAAGGCCATGGCTCTGGTACCTATCTGTTTCTATGAGGCCTCTCTGAAGGATGTTTGTGTCCGCTGGAGTATCAATTATGGCTCAGTTTGCAGTCATCTGCGAATTTTGTCAGCCACAATCCTCCTATGTTTGCCTGTACCTCGGAAAATAAATGCCGAACAAGAGGGGTCCCAGGACTGAGCCCTGTGGGACACTGCTTGTGACTGGCTTAGAGTCTGACATAGCTCCAGCAACTCTGACCCTGTGGGTTCTGTCCTGAGGCAGTTTGCAACCCATCTTGTGACATCTGGGTTTACATTTAAGCTGGCGAGTTTGTCTATGATGCACGAGTGGGGTATTGTGTCAAACGCTTTGCAAGGTCAAGGTATTGTGTGAACTGTACCCTCATCAATGGCCTTAGTGACTGT